>NC_061866.1:20934116-21024482 GCF_907164915.1 Impatiens glandulifera
GTTGGATGGTGTAAGTTGTAAAAATCTATATTACTACAACAAATAAACTTTTTGTGTAATTATTTTATTATTTAACTTTGTTTAGAAAATAAACATTATAATGACAATGAGACTAATTAGGGAATGGACTTACTATCAATGCATGATTTTACTTTAGTGATTTTACTTTATTATCATTTATGTCTTATTCAATTTTAAAATTCCGACGAGACGATCTAGTAGTGTAGCTCAAGTGACAATAATTTGAATATTAAATTAGAAACTTTAAATTGAAGTGAGTTATATTAGCATTCTAAATTCTAAAACAAAAAATTAGACACACATAACTTTTTCTAACCATCCTTTATCAACTTCTGTTCAAATCAGGGGGAAATCATCTCAAAGAGAACAACTTAATCGAAATTGGGAGAATTATAATAATTTACATTTTTAGGATGTCCATTTATTTGATTATTCACCTCTTTTATTATTTCAAATTAGTTTATAGATTATGCATTTTCTCAATAGACAGGTGGGGCGATAAGGATAAGGTAATTCCATTGAAGAAGAGAAGAGGGAACATTGATCAATTAATAGCAAGTAGTCACGATTATGATAATAAGAAGGAGACTATAATGACTAATAAGAAGTTGAAACCGAAGAAGAATGCCATGACAAGCAAAAAGAGTATTAAAAGCAGCACTAAGAAGAAAAGAGGGAATGTGATAATGGAAGGATCGAGGTGTAGCCGTGTAAATGGAAGGGGATGGAGATGTTTCCAACAGACTCTCGTTGGATACTCTCTTTGTGAGCATCATCTTGGAAAGGGAAGGTTGATCAAGAGCGTCACTACTTTGCCTGCCAAGGATGAAACGACATTGGAATTTGATCATGACACCGAAGGAAAAGAAGATGACTACAACAATTACGAAGATCGTGATAAAATGGGAAAGGAGAAGAGAATGATGAAGCTTGGAAAGGTGAAGGCTAGATCCATTAATAGTTTGCTGGGGCAAACGCCAATTGACCACGCCAATGCAGTTTCTAGCAGCTGGCCATGATCAATTATCAGTTACCACCTCCAATATTCCAAGGAGCTTTCTCCAACTTCTATTGTTGCACATGGTTTTGCGATGATGTTTGCATGTATTTACAATGATAGACTAATGGACATGATTTTATAACTTGTAAATTAAAATCCATTCTCATGTGCGGAGCCATGATTTCAAGTCTATCCGGGCTAAAAATATTTTCACAAAACTAATATAATATAATGTTTTTTAAATAGTTCATGATATATTAAAAATTAAGAATCCAAAAAACATGACATTATAAAAATAAAAAAATATTGAAGAAAAAAAATGTTAGACCAAATATAAAAAAAAAGAATGACATTTAATATTAAAATTGAGATTTACGATTTCTTTAAATATAATATTTATTGATAATTGAATGTGTCTAAACATTAAACATATTCTCTCTCAATATGGATATGATCATAAAATGTATGAGAAAATCTTCTCCCATTTTATTTCGAAAAACTTTTTTAATATGTTTCATAACGGAGAATGCTCGTTCAGTAGTCGTCGTTGAAATAAGTAGAGTTAAAACTAAACGGATCACTCTATCAATCAAATGATTCTGTTCCAACTTTTTTGTTTCAAATAAATCTCGATACAATTTTGAGATAGTGGACATATTCTGAAAATTTTCATGACAAACTATATCAATCTCAAAATGTTGTAGTTGACTCTTCAAATAATACATTTCTTGTTCGGTGAAATTCTCGGGATAATACTTATCGGTGATAGTCAAAATTTTGTCAATGTTAAACTCTTTTAATTCATCATTTTGGTCCAAAGTAAAACTAAGCAAAAGAAGTTCAACTATCTCATTCATCACTGAATCTAAAATTCTCTCTCAATATGGATGATCATAGAATGTGTGAGAAAATCTCCTCCCATTTTATTACGAAAACTTTTTAATATATTTCATAACGGAAAATGCTCGTTCAGTAGTCGTCGTTGAAATAAGTAGAGATAAAACTAAACGGATCAATCTATAAATCAAATGATTCTGTTCCAACTTTTTTGTTTCAAATAAACCTCAACACAATTTTGAGATAGTGGACATATTCTGAAAATTTTAATGACAAACTATATCAATCTCAAAATGTTGTAGTTGACTCTTCAAATAATGCATTTCTTGTTCGGTGAAATTCTCGGAATAATACTTATCGGTGATAGTCAAAATTTTGTCAATATTAAACTTTTTAAATTTATCATTTTGGTCCAAAGTAAAACTAATCATAAAAAGTTCAACTATCTCATTCATCATTGAATCTGAAGTTTAACTCTTCCAACTAGAAGTCTATTAAAGCATTAAATATATTATAATGAAAGTGATGCTCAACTGTGATGGTATCCTTTTTTCCATATGAACGACTATATATATATATTTCTTATAACGAGCACTCATCTTTGGCAAATAAACATTTAATCTTGTGAAAAATGATATGACATACGAAAAAAATGTTAAACACATAATTTCTAAATGTCAAGTGAAGTGCTTTAGTCGTAGATACCAAATTCATTGCATTTAATGTATCAATAGAATTTCTTTGCAAGTCACAACTAAACAAATTTGTCATCCCCATAATTTTATGCATCAAATGCAAAATAAAAATGAAATCAAAAAACTTCATCACTATTAAAGATCCACTAGCTTCCCTACGCATCAAAATAGAGGAACCATCTTTGATAATGTTTTTAAGCACATTAATAGTTGTATCATACATATCTATTATGTTACAAATATAATCAAAATGAGAATTCCAACGAGTAGTTCCAGGTCGATGCAAAATACAAATCTAGTTAGCTCCTCGTCCAATCTCACGTTCACCATCAACGATAGAAAGAATAATTTCATTAGGTTGAGCTGACTATAACTCGGTATTGCGTTTTGAAAAGATGTAATAAGGATGTTTTTTAATCATGAATGAATTTATTATATAATATATATTATTGATTAGTTATTTTTAATTTATTTAAGAATTAATAAATTAGATTATGTTATTTAGATAGAATAAATATATTATAAAATATATTAGTTATTGTTTAGATTGAATAATGTATTATATAGTATATTAGTTATTAATAAAAACTGACAATGGGGCTATGAGTATGTGATAGTCTAGGACATTCTCTAGGAAGAGAAAATATATGCAGATGTGATTAACTCTGATTTTAATGGGAATCAAATTCAACTTGAGACTATTGAGATACCTTAAAAAGACGAAGAAACGGGAAAAGTAATCTAGAAAGAACTGAAAAGAGAAAGAATTAATGCAGAAAATTTGGGTGAAATAGAAAAAATATAGAAAACGACAATGAAAGAATTGGGTAAAGAAACAGACACAAGGAAATGGAGAGTCAGTTTTAATGAAATAGCCAACCTGAAAGGGCTCAGAAATCAGATAACGAAATTGTTGATACTAGGCAAGAAGGGCCAAATCATTTTAAGAAAAGAGAAAAGCCAAAAGTAGATAAAGCAGTTCAACCTGCATTACCTACAAATCTGGAATCTCCTAAAAAAAGAGAAGTACAATACTATTGTGAGTTGGTTTGTTGAAAATTTAAGAGAGCTCTCTAAATGCCCCAAAACCAGAATTTATTTCATCAAGAACAATTCTAATTGGAAGGTAGACCAAGTCTTGAAGAAAGCTTAAGACAGAGCAAAACTCAAGGGAAGGATCAGAAAATAGAGTAAAATCAGAGTAAAGATTAGAAAATATGACAAAAGCAGAGTAACGAGCAGAATAAACAAAAGAAACAAAATGGGGGGTGTTAGATAAAATTAGATCGGTTAAATAAAACTTAACAAAAAAAAATCTATTGTGCAGGAACAAGTAAAGAATTCAACCGGTCAAATTACTCAACCGGTTAAGGAACTCAACCGGTCAAGCAACCCAACCGACCAAAAACCTGACCGAACAAGAAGATAAGATCGGTCAAATAAGAATCATTGAACATTCGGTCAATCAGAAGCTATGGAAAAACCGGAAGTCATCCGGTTAACATAAACAACTGACCAGTACAAATAGATACTTCGAGTATCTGTTAAGAATGATACTGAAGGAACAGACTTTAGTATTGCCAGATTCATACAAGTCTGAAGACAGTCTGAAAACTGCAGAAGATCGTCCGACAAGATCTTTCCACTTCAAGATAAATCAGAGACGAAATCTTCCAGGTACAGGCAACTGTCAAACCGACAGTTACCATATTGAGTAAAAGACAAATCTAGCCGGTTTGACCGCCAGGTATGAAGACTAGACCGCCAGGTCTGAAGACTAGACCGCCAGGTCTGAAGAGTTGACTGCCAGGTCTGAATCACTGAACCTCTGCTCAACCAATCAGATTCAAGGAAATGAAATGTGACCGTTGACACATTTCACCTATAAAAGAAGGAGCTGAAGAGGAGTAAATGCGGTTACAAGTTCTGAGAGTTTTCTACAACCTAAGTTACAAATCGTTTTCTATCTCTCTAAATTGAAAGAGCTTAAGTGTGTAGTTGAAGAGTGATTACAATTTCGGTTACAATTGTACGGGTGTTATCGAGCAGAAAATAAGTCTCGATCGGATTGTGTTTGTGTATTCCTTAGTGAATATCCTTCTCGCGGTTTCGAGAGGAAGGGGTGACGTAGGAGTTTATCTCCGAACATCCATAAAATTATGTTTTGTTATTTACTTTCTGCCGGTTCTACATTCTAACCGATCTGTACTAACCTATTCATACCGCTCTAACCGATTTAACAACTTCTAGACCAATTTACTTAGTTGCAAAACCGACCCAGCAAACTCCAAACCTATCTTATTCAAATCCGGTTATATCCTTCCAGCGTGAGAGTTGCTTCAGTCTGAAACAAACCACTTTCGCACTTGAACTCGGTTCAAGGGTTTGTGACAGCCTATGTAGTATTGAAACCTCGGTGTTAATCTCTAACCGGATTAATCACCAACCTTTGAGTGAGACGCGCTAACCGGCCAGACCCCGGTCCGCCAGCCGCGACCTAGATTTTAATAGGTGGCATGATATCATATGTGAAACAAAACCTGACAACTCAGTTCAAGAAAGGGGAAAAAATTTTCTTAGAACATTTAAGCCAAATGTTGAAATTACCAGTTCCCCGTTTGAATTCAAATTATCCCCAAGAAGTTGAGGAAAACTGTGTAAAGTTATGGAAGAATGTCATAGTGGGCAACTTCATCGGAAGAAATTAGGTGTCATTTCTAGTAACCATGAAAACCCTAATGGAACAATGTGATGAAAATGGTCTAAAAAGGTAACATCAACATTCATGACTTGTATTTTCTCAAATTCAAAGAAGGATCAAATCTCAAAAGTATTTAGATCAACTAGCACACATTTGTTGGGAAGACCTACATGAAACTCGAAAATGGGTCGAAGGTATGAACCTCTTCAGCAAGCCCAAAGAAACTACACAAATCTGGTTCCAATTGCACAACATCCATTCCCACATATACAACCCTGAAACATTAAGTTACTTTGCGAGCCTATTAGGGAGTCCACTCTACATGGACCTAACTACAGAAAAATGTGAACATATGACTTATGCTAGGATATGCATTGAGATACACCCGAGATCAAATCTTTCATATCAGATAACAGTAACGGATATAAAAGGCAAACCCACAATTATGAGAATCTCATATGAGTGGAGGTCGAGTAGATTCTTTGACTATAACACATTTGAACATGTCTGTTACAAGTGCCTAAAAATGATTAGAGATGAAAGGAAGAAGAAGATCGAGCAAGAGACATAAAAGAAACAAAAAGAAGAACAGTAAAGGTTAGAAAAGGAAAAGGCTAAGAAAGAGAGGCATAAAAATGTTACTAAAGAATTAGTATTGGGTAAGTAGAAGGATCAAGATAAGGAAGGAACTTAAGCACAAAGTTTTGAAGAACAGGGGAAGGAAGATGGAGTGGTAAGAGATTCAGAATCAAAGGCTAAGAATGAAGAGGTAACAAAGAAACTTGACCTGGAAGCAAGAATCAATACTAAAGAAGGAAATGTTAAATAGGGTAAACCTGTGCAATCTCCAATTCAGAAGAAGCTTGACTAGAGAAACACGAAAATCCCAAAATATCAAGGTTAGCAAATTAAGGAAATAAAATTCCTTATAGCCCTGCTATATGGGAAAAATATAAATGAAGAAAAGATAAAGGAAGGGGAAGTAAAGATGGAACATGTTCTCTTCATTAATGAACTTAATGACATGTAATATTATAGGGTTAAATGATCCTATAAAGAGAAGAGAGGTTAGAAGAACAATAGAAATGAATAAAATCATAGTATTTGGAATTATTGAAACAAAAGTCATATATAGTCAAATAGAGAACGTTGCCCAGGGTTGCTTCAAAGTAGAATGAGAATTTATTATAACTCTAATGGGTTAAAATCAGAATCTGGATATGATTGGATAAAAGAATGGTTGAAGTCAAAAAAATATTTTGAAAGAAAGTAAGTTATTTTTACAAAGGTTATCAATTTGGTGACAAGGGTAAAAATCTTCTTTGCGGTAGTCTATACAAGCAAGTTTGGGACAAAGAGGAAGACACTTTGTGATGATTTGAGAATAAACATTATGGGCGATTAACCGTTGATTATTATGGGAGATTTTAATGTTATAAGATTCAAGAATGAAAGAGAGCCTGAGATAGACATAACACCAAACATTTAGGATTTCAATGAATGCATTCGAGGCATAAGATGCATTGAACCTTCTTCCTCATGTAATCTATTTTCATGGTCAGCTTTAAGAGGGGTGAACAACATGATAAAGAGAAGAATTGATGGAGGCCTAGTGAATAAAAAATGGGTGGAGTTTTACCCAAGAAGCAAAATAGTGGTTTTGCAATCAAGTATCTCTAACCACTGCCCTTTGAAATTCTTTTGGGAGAGGGAGAAAAAACAGAAAAAACCTTTTAAGTTCTTCAACTTTTGGATGAAAGATGAAGAATTTAATAAAATCTTTAATGAAACTTGGAACATCAGAATTAATGAAACAAAGATATTTAGACATTGTGAGAAACTAAGATTATTGAAAGGAAAGCTGAATAAGCTAGATCGTAAAAAATACAATGAGATTTCTAAAAGAATAGAAGAAGCCAAAACAAAACTGGAGTAAATACAAAGCAATGCACTAAGAGCCCCAAATCTACCTTATAATAGAGAAAAGGAAAAAGAGACTCTTACGCGATTCAGATACCTCTATTTTAAAAAGGAATGCTTTGCTAAGTAAAAATCTAGAGAAAATTGGTTTTCATTGGGAGACAATAATACTTCTTTCTTCTATAATAAAAAGACTCATCAAGAAATTTCAGAAATTAGGTCATAAGTTGCACAAACTCAAATGGAGATGTTTTACAAGGACACAAGATAGTTCATGAGGAAGAAATAAATATCTACAAAGGTCTGATTGGAACAGAAATGAGCACAATAATAGAGGACAACTGAAGATTTCTTAAACCGATTGTGCAAAGGAAATCAGTGAGGAAAGTGGTAACCAATTGATTACAAGAGTTAGTATGGAAGAATTCAAAAAATTAGAGTTTTCAATGAATGAGGATAAAAGCCTAGGGCCAGATGGTTTCAACGCGAACTTCTTCAATGAAAACTGGGAAATAATGTGCAAGAATGTAAGCGTAGGGGTTTCAGAATTCTTCTAGAACAGGAAAATCTTGAAGTAATGGAAGTCACAGTGTTCAATTTGATTCCTAAGAATTCAATTCCGGAAAAAATTCAGGACTTTTGTGTTATTTCCTACTGCAATGTTATTTACAAAATTATTTTCAAAATTCTTTCGCAACGTTTGAAAATAGTTATTGATAATCTTGTAGGATTAGAGCAATCAACATTTATTCCTAAATGCTCTATTTTCCATAATATTCTACTCATACAGAGCTTAATGAATGGATATGGCAAGAAAAACATATCGTTAGGTGTGGCTTTCAAAGTTAACATTAGAAAAGCTTTTGACTCGATTAGATGCAGATCAATCCACGAACTTCTACAGGTTTTTCAATCATTTCCACTGATTGGATTATGCAATGTGTTTCTACTCCTCACTTTATTGTGAGCGTGAATGGTATTCATGGAGGCTTCTTTAAGGGTACAAGGGGAGTAAGGCAAGGAGACCCTATATCTCCTCACCTATACGTCTTAACAATGTAATTTCTTGACTGAATTTTTAAAATGATTATGAGAAGTCATCATTTCAAATTTCACTTGTAGTGCAAAGAAGAAGAAATAACTCAAACATGTTTTGTAGATGATCTATTTTTGTGGCTTATGCGGATGTTGAATCTGTTAGTATCAGGTTTATAAATCAATGAGGACAAAAGTTAGGCTTTCTATGGAGGGTTTAATGAAGAAAGGAAGGAAAATATATTCAATATTATGGGAATCAAGGAAGGTGAACTACCACTGAAATACCTTAAAGTAACTTTGTCATCAAAACAACTCCGATATAATCATATCAGACAAATAATAGAAAATGTTAAAAATTCTATTTTAGGTTGTGAAAGGATCGGCTTACTCAATAGAGACTGGGGTCTGGCGATTGATAAAGACTTAGGAAAAACGGTTTGTAAAAATCTTGTTAGGGATTTAATTCACTTTCTATTCTACGTAAACCTTTGTAAACACTTGAAACAGAATCAGGTGCAGAAATGTTTACTTAGGTTTGAAGTTTATGATAAAAAATGAGAAGATGACAGATAGGTACAACACAACAGTTTGTTTATAGATGTTCGGAGCAAACTCTCCTACGTCACCCCTTCTTCCAACCACCGTAAGGATGCACTATAATATGCTTTGAATCAAATACAGTTTGCACGAATAACTCACTGTTGAACAGAACAGAATCTGTTCAACTTACAATATGATGAAAAATATCACTCAACTAAAACGATGCTTTGATTCTAACTCTCTCTTGATTAACACACAGTAAAGCAAGAAAGCAGCTAACAGTTTCAATAATCTGAGTATCAAAAATGATAGATTGATTGTTCGGCTTGTTCACTCAAAGTTCTGGCTATTCGTCCGTTGTCCTTGAGATTCTTTAAATAAGAAACAGGTACCAACGGTCGAATCTTCATAATGACACGTGGCGAGCTTCCATTGGAATGCCTCCATAGTACAAAATAGACTCTGAATACAAGAATCGTGGTCGTACACAACTGGTAGTGCGCCAAATATTCTTAAGAGATGTACCTGAAAAACAAGTAGTGTGAAGGATATTCTCTTACGTGGCATTGGTTGATTGGTTTCAGCCGGCTGGCGTAATGATCTTCACTAGAAAGTGGAGTAGGAGTAGCGTACAGCTAGAGCACGTGGGTAGGCGGGTGCTAACTTCAAACAACTGCTTAAGCATGTCATTAAACGTATTTCAATTAGACGACCTCGTCTAATGAAATCAGACATCCCTATCTAATAACAGGATCCATTAGACCACCTGGTCTAATGGGATTAGACTTCACGTCTAATTAAAATCACTTCAGACTAATCTGTAAGAGTTAGACTACACGTCTAACTTTCACCAGTTAGACTGCACGTCTAACTCTCACCAGTTAGACTGCACGTCTAACTTTCACATTCCATTAGACTCAACGTCTAATTATTGTTCCACTTCAGACTAGTCTGAAGGAGTTAGACTGCACGTCTAACTTTCTCTTTCCATTAGACTTCACGTCTAATTCAACTGATTAGACTGCACATCTAACTCCGTGTGTTAGACTGCACGTCTAACTCCGCTAGTTAGACTGCACGTCTAACTCCGCTAGTTAGACTGCACGTCTAACTCCGCTAGTTATACTGCACGTCTAACTCTGTGTGTTAGACTGCACGTTTAACTCCACTAGTTAGACTGCACGTCTAACTCCGTTAGTTAAACTGCACATTTAATTCAACTAGTTAGACTGCACGTCTAACTCCGCTAGTTAGACTGCACGTCTAACTCAACCAATTAGGCTGCACGTCTAACTTTGTGTGTTAGACTACACGTCTAACTCCGCTAGTTAGACTGCACGTCTAACTCCGCTAGTTAGACTCTACGTGTAACTCCTCTAGTTAGACTGCACGTCTAACTCCATGCATCTAAAACCAAATCGGTCTAATGAACCTTATTAGGATCAAGTCTAATGTAATCTAATTTCGATACACCTGCATCAAAAACAATTAGACGCGTAGATTATCCATTCATCATCAAAATTCCAATAGTCAAACTATTTCAACACTTAGTCAAAATAATTTGACCCAACAATTTCCCCCTTTTTGATGATGAGATTGAAATCCTGCATAGTTAACAAATTAACGTATCCATCATATAAATATAAACAAACCCTTGTTTACATAGTAACATACCATATAAATTAAATCCATTGACATAAAATACCATTGTTAGATTAAGCACATAATCAGGACTGTTCTCTAGAGAAGACATTCATCATTTTGAACATTATTTCAAAAGGGGAAGGCTTAAACTCATGGATTCCTTCGGTAGGGAGTTGGAAAAACATTCCGAAAGAGCTTTCGAAGATACAGATCATCCTGCCCTAGACAACCCCGACAATAATTTTGTCTTGATAGAAACCCTCTGTTTCAAAGAACTCGCGAATGATTTGTTCGTCATAAACACAGTGAGGGGTAAGGAATTTTTGCAGCCCGAAGGCTTTCAGTGATTCGAACATTTTGACCATTCCAGGATGTTGTAAAGTGGATACAGATTGGAAATCCACTTGTAACGATTTCAGAGAGAAAGAAGTCATTTCGACTAGATGAGCAAGAACTGGTCGATTCGAATTCTAGAGAGAGACACGGATTTGGAAGTACTCACCCATTTGAGTAATCCCACTCATTAAATATCAAAGAATAACATGTAGAGAATATCTAATGATCATACCGAGCGTCAAAAATTCAGAAGTCTGTTCCCAAGGAACATTACATTTAATATTAATCATGAAAACGCACAGTTAATACTAAACGTACAAGATAAAGTCGTCAGAAATTTTAGTCATTCTTTATGTATTGAAAGACACGTGTCTTCAATCCTTTTGAGAAATGACTGATTTAATTTCTGGCGGGAATAAGTACATGAACAGATACATAATCAAATGACAACTGTCCAAATAGCCAGAAGATGAAAGGTCTAAATACACAAGTAGTTAGACGTTTATTCTACTTTTCACATTTTCAACTTCTACTTGGAAATCCGTCTATTAGACGTATACGTCTAATTATGCAAGAACAACACGAGCTGCACGTGTGTATAGTTAGACATGAGCATCCACTTGCTCTTAAACGTAAAAACATCTAACGTCTATTAGACGTATGCATCTAACCACGCAGGTTAAAGAACCAAGACATATATTCCTAGAGGAAGATTAAAATGCTCAAGTAGACGTACGTCTAAGTAGTTATGTTTCTCAAACTTCTAATCCTTAGGACGTATTAAGATCTCTATATTCATGTCTGTTCAGTTACGATTTGAATCAATACGTTCCTCCTCAATTTATGCACGTAATCACATCAATTAAGATTAACAAGACCTAAAATGATTCTAAAATGAGAAAACTTAGCTTCGGGTAGAGACTTCGTGAAGATATTTTCCATTTGTTGATCGGTAGGAACATATTCAAGACGAATCTGCTTCTGATTGACGTGTTCTCGGATAAAATGATGCCTGATTTCGATATGCTTTGTCCGAGAATGCAGAACTGGATTATAGGTGATTGAGATAGCATTAGTGTTGTCGTAGAAAATTGGAGATTCTTCAGCCTCGACCCCATAATTCCTGAGTTGTTGTTGAATCCACAAAAGCTGAGAGCAACAACTGCCAGCTGCAAGGTACTCTGCTTCTGCTGTAGACGTGGCAACTGACATCCGCTTCTTGTTGAACCATGAGATGAGACGATCTCCAAGGAACTGGTAAGTTCCACTCGTGCTTTTTCTATCAATTTTGCACCCTACATAATCTGCATCTGAGAAACTGGTCAAATTGAAACTGGAATCCTTCGGATACCATAGTCCCACATTTTGAGTTCCCTTTAAGTATTTAAGAATACGTTTAGCAATAGTAAAGTGAGAAAGTTTAGGATTAGCCTGAAATCTTCCACAAACTTCAACGGCAAACTGAACCTCTGGCTTGCTAGCAGTTACATATAGCAAGGATCCGATAAGTCCTCTATATGCTGTTACATCAACACTTTGTCCGCCTTCATCTTTATCCAATTTATTAGAGGAGCTCATTGGAGTGGCTGCGGAAGAGCAGTTCTCCATTCCAAACTTCTTTAGCAGTTCTTTGGTATATTTGGCTTGATTGATGAGGGTCCATTTTTCCAACTGACGAATTTGAAGCCCAAGGAAGAACGTTAATTCTCCCATCAAGCTCATTTAAAATCTGTCATGCATCAGCTTAGAAAATTTCTCACACAATTTGGGGTTAGTTGAACCAAAAATAATATCATTAACATATATTTGAACAAGTAGAATGTGAGAATATTTAGTGAATCTAAACAAGGTTTTATCCACAGTTCCAATAACAAAATCATGATCAAACAATAATTCAGTTAAGGTATCATACCAAGCTCTAGAAGCTTGTTTCAGACCATACAATGCTTTGTCAAGCTTATAAACATGATTAGGTAACACATGATCTACAAATCCAGGGGGTTGCTCAACATACACTTCTTCACTCAATTTGCCATTTAGAAATGCACTTTTTACATCTATTTGAAAGACCTTAAAGTTCTTAAATGATGCATATGCTAGGAAGATTCTAATTTCCTCAAGTCTTGCTACTAGTGCAAAAGACTCATCAAAGTTGATACCTTCCTCTTGTTTGTATCCTTAAGCAACTAAACGACCTTTGTTTCTAATGAACAGACCATCTTCACTAAACTTGTTTCTAAAGACCCATCTTGTTCCTATGACTGACTTATCAGTTGGTCTAGGAGTTAGATGCCACACTTTATTTCTCAAAAATTAGTTTAACTTCTCCTGCATGACATTGATCCAATCTGGATCAACTACGGCTTCACCAATTTTCTTGGGTTCAATCTAAGAAATAAAGGAAGAATTGGTCATTTCATCCATCAATTGACGTCTTGTCCTTCTAGGAGAGAAGGGATTTCCGATGATCAATTCTGGTGGATGATTTTTGTTCCATCAGAAGTTGGATCCAAGGGGATTGGTCATCTGAACGGGTGACTCCGCGACGTCTAAACTCTCAACATCTTGTTGAACAGGAGTTTGTACGTCTGGTTGAACTTCAACTAGATCAGCCACTGGATCAGATAACGCAATCCGTTTATCCAGAGCTTCTTCTTCTTCACTCACAGACTCAAGACTTGTCGCTTTTAGTCTGTCAGCAAGATTAATGGGGTCAATGGATTTTCTCTCAACAGACTCATCAAAAACTACATGGAGGGATTCCTCAACGGTTTGCGTTCTGTTGTTGTATACTCTGTAAGCCTTGCTTACTGTAGAGTATCCCAACATGAATCCCTCATCTGCTTTAGCATCAAAAGCGATCAGATAAATTTTTTCATTTTTATGAATAAAACATTTACACACGAATATCTTAAAATAAGAAACTGTGGGAATTCTCCCATAATACAGTTCATAGGGAGTTTTATCAAAACGTTTGTTGATTATTGACCGATTTTGTGTATAGCAAGTAGTACTTATGTCTTCTGCCCATAATCTCTGAGACACGTCTGATTCAGCTAGCATGAATCTCGCTGCTTCCTTTAAAGTGCTCACTCTTCTCTCAGCAATGCCGTTTTTCTGTGGAGTTCTGTCACTAGACAACTCGTGCCTAATTCCGGTCTCCTCGAGATAAGATTTTAGGTATATGTTAGTGAACTCAGTTCCTTTGTCACTTCTAATGCATGCAATATTTAAAGATTTCTGATTCTGAATTCTTTTAAATATTCTAATCAAGTTTTCAGCAGTTTTATCCTTTGATGAAAAAAATGCAACCCATGTAAATTGAGAAAAATCATCAATAACAATTAGGGCAAATCTCATTCCTCATAGACTCTTTACAGGAATTGGACCAAACAGATCCATATGTAACAGTTCTAGGCAATGGCTGGATTGAGATTTCCCTTTACTTTTGAACGATGATCTTCCCTATTTTCCTAACTGGCAAGCATGACATACTTTGTCCTTAGCAAACTACAATTTAGGTAATCCAATAACTAAGTTGTTTGAACAAATGTTGTTAATGGTTTTGAAATTCAAATGGTTCAACCTTTTATGCCATAACCATTTCTGGTCATTCTTGGCAATCATGCACATAGGATCAGAAGATTCTTTTTGCCAATTCATTTTGTATGAGTTTCCTACTCTACTACCAGTTAACAAAGTATTTCCATCTTGGTCCTTAACTAGACATGCATGAGTTTGAAAATCAACTAACAAACCATTATCACATAACTGACTGATACTAATCAAGTTATAGCATAGATCATCTACAAGTAACACGTCATTAATGGTTAGGTTACCATGGATAATCTTACCCTTACCCATGGTCTTACCCTTCTTGTTGTCAACAAAAGTAATCTTAGGTCCAGAGCAATCTACTATATCATCAAGAAGCTGTTTGTTTCCTGCCATATGCCTAAAACATCCGCTATCAAGATACCATACAGATTCCTCCAGCCCATCGTTTATTTGTACCTACACAAAGGAATATTTACAATCTTTTGGTACCCACTTTGAATTGGGTCCTCGGTCAATTAGTCCCTTAGGAATCCATATTTGAGTTATTCTGATGGATTTCCCATTTTGTGCTGTGATTAATGCGTATGATATTGACATAACAGACGCCTTCCTGCTAGCCACTAATCCCATAGCTTTTGAAGAAGACTTTCTTTTAAAACTCCTTGACTTTGAGTCAGGTTTTAGATTGCCAGACTTGCTAGCTGCTTCTAACTTATTCTTCAGCCAGCTAACAGTCGGCGGAATATAAATAATTTCATTCTTAAAAGCTACTTCTTCATGAATGGGATCAGATTCACTGTCTGTGAGACCTCCTTTAACAAAACTTATTGGCTTATGTTTGTTATTTGTTGAGTTTGACTTTTTGCTGGACATGTTAGGGTCATTGTCATCAAATCCTACACCGGATCTAGATCCAGCAGGTTTTAACATAATGATCTCATGTTTGACAGCATCTCCAGACCTTGTCCAAGCACTAACTACATAGTTTAGCCTTCTGTTTTCAGCAGAAAGGGTTTAAATTTGTTCTTTGAGCATTTCATTTTCTGATAAAATCTCTACTTCTTTCTTTTCAAAAACATTTATTTCAAAAGCTTTATGAGAGGGAGAAGTGTTGGACTCATATTTCACTTTCATCTTATAAAACGAATCTGATCACTTTTTGTACTCAATGGCCATTTTATTGAGTGCATTAGTTAACTCTTCGTTTATAAATTCTGGTGTAGAGACATCATTTACCTTGGATTGGTCATCTGCCATCAAGCATGTAACAACTTCAGTCTCTCTTGCAACAGGAGACTCCTCTGAATTGCTATCAACCCATTTGGATTTGTTTTCAACACACATGAAAATTTTTTGATCCTTCTTTGCTTGAACGTTTCTACCATAGATCTGAGTTAGCTTATCCCATATTTCTTTAGCAGAGGAACATGACTTGATTTCATAGAATACGTTCATGTTGATCGATTGATATTGAATGTTCATAGCCACATTATCCAAGTTGTTGGTCATCTTATCTTCAGTAGTCCATTCACTTCTTGGCTTCGAAATCTTTATGGGGCCATCAGTAAAGACACTCCACATATCAAAATCAAGAGCAGCCAAGTAAGCTTGTATTCTCATCATCCAATATTCACAATTGTCTCTTGACATAATAGGGATCTCATTGATGAAAGACATGATTCAGGTTCTAAAAGCTTGAGAATAGAAACAGAGCTCTAATACCAATTGAAAGGATCGGCTTAATCAATAGAGACAGAGGTCTCGCGATTGATGAATTCTTAGGAAAAACGATTTGAAAGAAATCTTGTTAGGGATTTAATTCACTTTCTATTCTACGCAAACCCTTGTAAAAACTTGAAACAGAATCAAGTGCGGAAATGTTTACATAGGTTTGAAGTTTAGGATAAAAAATGAGAAGATGATAGAAAGGAACAACACATCAGTTTGTTTATGGATGTTCAGAGCAAACTCTCCTACGTCACCCCTTCTTCCAACCACCGGAAGGATTCACTATAATATGCTTTGAATCAAATATAGTTTGCACAAATAGCTCACTGTTGAACAGAACAGACACTGTTCAACTTACAATAAGATGAAGAATATCACTCAGCTAAAACGATGATTTGATTCTAACTCTCTCTTGATTAACACACAGTAAAGCAAGAAAGCAGCTAACAGTTTCAATAATCTGAGTATCAAAAAAGATAGATTGATTGTTCGGCTTGTTCACTCAATGTTATGGCTATTCGTCCATTGTCCTTGAGATTCTTTAAATAAGGAACAGGTACCAACGGTCGAATCTTCATAATGACACGTGGCGAGCTTCCATTGGAACGCCTCCATAGTACACAGTTGACTCTAAATATTCTTCAGACATGTACCTGCAAAACAAGTAGTGTGAAGGATATTCGCTTATGTGGCATTGGTTGATTGGTTGCAGCTGGTTGTCGTACTAATCTTCACTAGAAAGTGGAGCAGGAGTAGCGTACAGCTAGAGCACGTGGGTAGGCGGGTGCTAGCTTCAAGCAACTACTTAAGCATGACATTAGACGTATTTCAATTAGACGACCTCGTCTCATGAAATCAGACGTCCCCGTCTAATAATAGGATCCATTAGACCACCTGGTCTAATGGGATTAGACTTCACGTCTAATTACAATCACTTCAGACTAATTTGAAGGAGTTAGACTGCACGTCTAACTTTCACCAGTTAGACTACACGTCTAACTCTCACTAGTTAGACTGCACGTCTAACTCTCACATTTCATTAGACTCAACGTCTAATTACAGTTCCACTTCAGACTAGTCTGAAGGAGTTAGACTACACATCAAACTTTCTTTTTCCATTAGACTCCACGTCTAATTCAACTGGTTAAATTGCACGTTTAACACCGTGTGTTAGACTGCACGTCAAACTCCACTAGTTAGACTGCACGTCTAACTCCTCTAGTTAGACTGCACGTCTAACTCCTCTAGTTAGACTGCACGTCTAACTCCGCTAGTTAGACTAAACGTCTAACTCAACTAGTTAGAATGCACGTCTAACTCCGTGTGTTAGACTGCACGTCTAACTCCGTACATCTAAAGCCAAATCGGTCTAATGAACATTATTTGGATCAAGTCTAATGTAATCTGATTTCGATACACGAGCATCAAAAACAATTAGACGCATAGATTATCCATTCATCATCAAAATTCCAATAGTCAAACTATTTCAACACTTAGTCAAAATAATTTGACCCAACATGTTGGGCTACGAAAAAACTGTCTTATGTAGGTAAAATCGATCTTGTTAAAAGATTCATCTTTTGAATTATTGGCTATTGAGCATAATAGATAGTCATCCCAAAGAAAGTAATGACTGAACTGGATAGAATCATGAGAGATTGCGTCTAGGGAACACAAGGTAGAGGAGGCAAAAAGGTCAAATGGAAGGATGTTTGCACTCCCATAAAAGAAGGCGGGCTAGAAATAAAAAGTTATGTTGAATGGAACAAAGCCCTCACCATCAGGAATCTATGGACGTTGAAGTAGAAAGTGGACTCTATATGAGTCAAATGAGTGCATACAAGATTTATGAAAGAAGAGTAGAGTATTTGGACACAAAGCATCAATAAAAGAATGGTATGGTCATTAAAGAAGATCCTAAAAACAAGAAAAGATATCTTTCAAATGGTGCAAACTATAACAAGAAATGGAAGAGGGGTAATATTCTGGCATGATCCTTGGCGGGATAATATTCTTATTATGTTCAAAGAAGAAATTAAAACAAGTAGAGTTAGAAGAAAATGTATCAAGTACTCATTCAGAGAGGTCTATGAAGGTAAATATGATTCACTTCTGAGGCATATTCTGGAAGGTGATAGAATCCTAAACATAATAAGACAGAAGCAACTCAATGAAAGAAATGATGAAATATGCTGGAAAACAGAAAGTAACGAAAAGTTTATTACATGAAAGACATGTGAAATGGTTAGAACAAGAGGACAGGAGGTGGATTGGAATAATGTGGTATGTTGTCCAAAAATTATTCCTCATCACCAATTTATTCTCTAGCTGGTATACAAGAAAATGTTGAAAACAAAAAACAAAATTCGAAAATATATAAACATTCCTAATATCAACTGTGTCCTATGTTCGGGAGGTTAGGAAAGCATAAACCATTTATTTGGGGAATGCTCTTTTGTAATAAAAATCTGGATGAGGAATGCTGCAAACATGAACATCATCAACTTTCTAGGAACATGGGAAGAAATACAAGGGTGGATGAAGAATAAAGAAAAAGGAAGACCCTTCTATGTATGTATGCTGAAATGCTACTTTGGAGCAGAAATCTACAATATCTGGAAAAAAGAAATTCAAGAACTCACAGTGGAAGAAGTAGAACTACTGAAGATATTTTGGGAGATATAACTTCAGATGAAAATGCACTCATTCAATCCTAGAGATGAATTGAAAAGATGAAGAGAATGGAAGAAAGTTTTGCCGGATATGGGATATTTCGTTTGAGAAAGTCATAAGTAGAATCAAAGAAAAATGTTATAGGCGCTAATTGATTGTTGTAGATGTCTATAATTCAATTCTTGTTTTACTGTAAAATCTAGAAATTGTCTAGATCTTATCTTAAATTTTGGTGTTTTTTTTTTCCTCTTTTGTGTTTTTTAATGAAATGGCATTAAGTTGTTTTTCCATAAAAAAAAGTACGTCGTTTACTGTCCTATAATTTTAATTTTAAAATATATTTATGAATTCAAAGTTCAAAATATAAATATATATTAACAGCCATTACAATTTCGTTAAGAGGATCTTCGTTACTTAAGTGTATTGTACGTGAGCGTCAAAATGATATGTTGGTTTCATTTAGATACCGCTTTCTCTCTTTCTCCTCTTCCTGTAAACCTACAAATTCTCTCTCTTTTATCTCTCGTACTAATAAAATTCAAGTAAACTGAATTAGTAAGTTCAGTTCTCCACGAGAAGTCTGCTAGTGGCTGTTCCAGGCTATATTATATAGAAACTAATTAATTAAGAAGTCATATACTTATATATTATATAATATATTACAAGTAAGGATAGGTTCCTTCGGGCTACAACCCGGATTTACATGTGAGTGGCTCCGCCCCTGTCCATCTGAAACTAGAAATGGGACAAGTTAAAAAGTCTAAAAGATAGAAGAAGAGTCCCATGTCCTCGTATGACTTATCTCACTCTATATAATAAATAGAAATCTTAAAAGGCAATAAAACAACCATTTTAAATGAATTCATCGACATAAATCTTATTGTAATAAATATATCGATGAATTGATTTAAAGTGGATGTTTTATTGCCTTTTAAGATTTCTATTTATTATATATATATATATATATATAATAATAATGTTTAATTTTAAATTATATGGATTGTCGTGTCGTGAGTTGTAGTTAGTTTAAATATATATATGGGAGTAAATGTAGATACTTAGGTCGGATTGTGGGTTAACCCGTCCATAAATTTAAAACGGTTAAAAATAAAATAAAAATGCTATATATTTGTTTTGAACTTGCAATCTAACCAAATAAGTATAACCATTTAACCAATTAGGCTAATAAAACTTTATATTTTAAATTCAACACCAAATTTGATAAACGTGAAACATTCTTACTAATATATTTCAACATTTTAACTAACTGATGTATATATATAATAATACTTAATTTCAAAGTGTCCAGATTGTCGTTCGAGAGTTGTGTTTAATTTGGATATATATGTGGAAGTAAATAGATATTTGGGTTGGATTGTGGGTTGACCCGCCCATAAACACGGTTAAAAATTAATTAAAAATGCTATATGTATATTTTAAACTTGTAACTTAACAAAACAATTACAATTATTTAACCAACTAGACTAATAAGACTTTTTATTTTAAATTTAACACAAAATTTTATGAACGTGAGAAATTCTTAATAATATAAATTCAATTTTTTAAATGGTTAATCTATATATTATAATGCTTAATTTCAATGTGTCCAGATTTCTAGGTCGAGAGCTGTGCTTAATTTGGATATATATGTGTGTAAATGGACTTGGGTTGGATTGTGGGTTGACCCGCCCTTAAACTTAAAACGGTTAAAAATAATTAAAAATGTTATATATATTTCGAACATGAAACCTAACAAAACAAGTACAACCCTTTAACCAAGTATGATTGGGATGAGGTTTGTAAAGGGATAATAGGCCAGTAGCAATTGAAAATTGATTAAAAAATATGAATCAAATATTTGATTGACCAAAGTATGAGGTCACGATGTTAAATGTCAATTAAGATTAGTGGTTTGTTTTCTGAGGGATAAGAGACGTGTTAAAGTGTGATTGTGATGTGGTTTGTCGTGAGATAAGAGGTCGGTAAAAAAGGATCACAAAGTCACGAGATTAGAGGTCGATTGAGACTAGTGGTTGGTTTGTTGAAAGATACGAGGCGTGTGAAACTGTGATTCAGATTAGTAATTGGTTTCGAGAAATATATATATCATCGGGATCATCGAACTATACGTCATATGTACAAGCACAAAAATCGTCTAAATATCTCAATAGGGCTCGTTTTGTTGCCCGTTTTGGTGCCATGATATCTGTTAGAAAAATAAAGTTAAAATTTTAAAGAGGTCATTCTATTTTACACAAATAAACTGTCTAGATGTTCGAATAACAGGGATTTATCTTTATGAAAATTTTCCATCCATGTCTAGATTCCATATCCGTAGCGTAAAAAAACCGTTGTGCTTGACATGCCATTACAAATGGATCATGAATCTGAGTTTTCAATGGCCTGTTCACATTAACACTTACAAACTCATATTTATATACTTTTATAATATCACAGTCCTTGGAATGTACATCAAACTATCTACACTTGAAAATAATTACTCGGGTACCACCAAAATACTGAATTTCTATAATATATGTGAGTACTCCATAAGAATTCATCTTTTCGACCCCATTGTTGCCAATTACTAAGACACCACTATTTTGCGTGGTAAATCCTTCGTCATTCTTCTTGGTGTTAAACTTGTACCTGTTTATTTTACAGGAGTTATACTTCTTAGCATAAATTGTTGGGCCACTCCCAAGAATATTTAGACTCAATGTTCGATTTAATTCATCAGTCAATTTCCCCACTTTCGGGTTGAAAAAACTTATGTAAAGTTTACCGTGTTTAAGATTAGAAAGATTGAGTCACATTGTATCAGTAAACTCTTGCGTGAATTCGCTACGTATAATGAAATTTAATCGTAATTAGTTAATTACAAAATTCACACTTAATCACTAATTAACTTATGAATTCTTACTTGTAATATTGTTCGAATTCGAGATAATTTTTCAAATTGTATATGTGAGCACACTCCTGATCACCCAACTCGTATGTGTGAATTGTTGCAAACGATATATCTTTTATTACCAAAATATAGAAAGTGTTGAAGTTGGTTTTATCGATGTCTTTATTAACTTGTGAACTTCTAAATATCGAGCACATAAACTCACACTCTCGTGCAAAAGATAACTCTCACTCATTGACCCTTCATGAAATTTTTTGTTTCGAAGGTACTTTTTGTAGTTACCCATATATTGTTTAATTGGATACATCCATCGATATGGATAGGCCCCCTAACAAAGCCTCAAAGGCCAAGTGTACAGGAAAATGTACATTTATATCAAAGAATGAAGGTAGAAATATCTTTTCCAATTTACTAAGGGTCAAAACAATGTCATCCTGTAACTCTTCCAATTCATCTCGATTTAAGGATTTTTGACATAAAAATCAGAAGAATCTAGACAAGTGCACTAGAGAATCGTACACAACATCCAGAAGTAAAACACGTGTAGAAAGTGGAAGCAATACTGCGGACATTCGTGACTCTTCAATCCGGAAATTTTCTTATCAATTACGTTTACATACCCTCCAATATTGGACCAGAACTCTTCTGGAATTCTTACATCTTTAATAAATATACATTGTTAAGTCAAATTATTTTGACTAAGTGTTGAAATAATTTAACCACTGATATTTTGATGATGAAATAACTTATGAGTTTTGATACAAGTGTATTGAGACAATATGTTATAAGACTTAGATCTAATGAGGGTCATTACACCGATTTTGACTTTCATTGCATAGAAGTAGACGTAAGTCTAATAGAATTAGACGTACAGTCTAACTCATCGGAGTTAGACGTGTAGTCTAATAGAAGTGTAAAGAATTAGACGAATGGTCTAATGAATACACAGAATTAGACGTAAGTCTAATAGAATTAGACGTACAGTCTAACTCATCGGAGTTAGACGTGTAGTCTAATAGATGTAAAGAATTAGACGGATGGTCTAATGAATACACGGAATTAGACGTGTCTAATAGAATTAGACGTACAGTCTAACTCATCGGAGTTAGACGTGTAGTCTAATAGACGTGTAAAGAATTAGACGGATGGTCTAATGAATACACGGAATTAGACGTAAGTCTAATAGAATTAGACGTACAGTCTAACTCATCGGAGTTAAACGTGTAGTCTAATAGATGTAAAGAATTAGACGGATGGTCTAATGAATATACGGAATTAGACGTAAGTCTAATATGCTTATAATTAGACGGGTAGTCTAATTGATATTCGGAATTTGACGTACGGTCTAACTCATCAGAGTTAGACGTGTAGTCTAATATATTTGTAATTAGACGTGTAGTCTAATTTATGCGGAATTAGACGTGTAGTCTAATATATTTGTAATTAGACGGGTAGTCTAATTTATGCGGAATTAGACGTGTAGTCTAACTTAATGAAGTTAGACGTGCAGTCTAATAGAATGTGAAAGTTAGACGTGCGTCTAAATCCTTCATACAAGTCTGAGGTATAACCGGAATTAGACGTGCAGTCTAACTCAGTGAACTTAGACGTGCAATCTAATGGTTATTGGATAATTAGACGGGTAGTCTAATTAGTGAAAGTGAGACGTGCGTCTAACTCCTTCAAACAAGTCTAAGGTAGAACCGGAATTAGACGTGTAGTCTAACTCTGTGGAGATAGACGTGCAGTCTAATAGTTATTGGATAATTAGACGGGTAGTCTAATTAGTGAAAGTTAGACGTGCGTCTCACTCCTTCAGACAAGTCTGAGGTAGAACCGGAATTAGACGTGCAGTCTAACTCAGTGGAGTTAGACGTGCAGTCTAATAGTTATTGGATAATTAGACGGGTAGTCTAATTAGTGAAAGTTAGACGTGCGTCTAACTCTATCAGAGAAGTCTGAGGTAGAACCGGAATTAAACGTGAAGTCTAACTCAGTGTAGTTAGACGTGCAGTCTAATGGTTATTGTAATTAGACGCGAGTTTAATTCTATTAGACCAGGCGGTCTAATAGACTTTTTTCTATTAGAAGGAGATGACTTATTTCATTAGACTGATTTTCACAATCCGTCTAACTGAAATACGTCTAATGCTTAGTTTAAGCAGTACGCTTGAATCTAGATTTTCTCCTACCCACGTGCTATAGCTTTTACCTACTCCTGACCACTTTCTAGTGAAGATCAGTACAACAACTATATGCATCCAATCAAGGAATGCCATGTAAGAGAATTTTCCTCACATTACTTGTTTTTCAGGTACATCCCTGATGGAATATTCGGCACACTACCAGTGATGTACGGCCACGATCCTTGTGCTCAGAACCTGCTGTGTACAATGGAGGCTTTCCAATGGAAGAGTGTCACGTATCATTCTTGAAGATTCGACCGTTAGCTCCTGCTTAGTATTTAACAAATCCTTAGGACAACGGACAATCTGCCTTAACAAGCACAACTGCTAGCCTTACGAATTCTATCGAAAGAACAAGCAATCTGATTTTGTAGAGAGAGAAACTACTTAATCATCTTGCTTACTGAACTATGAAGCTTCTTTCTGATTGTACTGTGTGTGAATCGAGAGAGAGAGCTAGAATCAAAACACATTTAGCTGAGTGATATTCTTCATCTTGTAATTGAACATAAAGTGTTCTGTTCAATAGTGAGATAAGTGTGTGTGTAAACTGTATTTGATTCTAATCATATTATAGTGAATCCTTCTGGTGGTTGGAAGAAGGGGTGACGTAGGAGAGTTTCTCCGAACATCCATAAACAAACTGTTGTGTTCTTCATTTCTGTCATCTTTTCATATTTCATCTTGTGCTTCAAACCCAAGTAAACAATTCCGCCTTAAATCCGTTTCAAATGTTTACAAAAGTTTGCGTAGAATAGAAAGCGAATTAAATCCCTAACATGATTTCTTTCAAACCGTTTTTCATAAGCCTTCATCATTAGCCAGACCCTAGTCTCTATCGATAAAACCGATCCTATCAATTGGTATCAGAGCCTTGTTTCTATTCTCAAGCATCAAGAACCCAAAGCATGTCTTGCATCAATGAAATTCCTCTTCTGTCAAAGGACAACTACGATTGTTGGATGATAAGAATGCAAGCTCACTTGGCTGCTATTGACTATGATATGTGGAGTGTTATCATCGATGACCCCATAAAGATTTCAAATCCAAGAAGTGAGTGGACTACTGAAGAAAAGGTGACTAACAACCTGGATAATGTTGCTAAGAATATTCTGTTTCAGTCACTCAACACGAATATGTTATGTGAGATCAAGTCCTGTTCCACTGCAAAAGAAATATGGGATAAGCTCAACCAGATCTACGGTGCAAACTCTCAAGAAAAGAAGAACTAGAAACCATTCATCTGCAGTCAGAACAAGTCCAGTTGGGCTGACAGCGATACTGAGGAGTCTCCCGCTGAAAAAGAGAATGAAGCTGTAACATGTCTGATGGCAGATGACCAATCTAAGGTAAATGATATCTCTGCACCATAATTTACAAACGAGAAGTTAACTAATGCACTCAATGAAATGGCCATTGAGTACAAGAAGTTAACAGACTCTTTTTATGAAATGAAAGTTAAATATGAATCAACTGTTCTTTCTCCAAATCAAGAATCTGAACCAAACGCTTTTGATGAAAACTTAACAGAGATCTCATATGAGAATGAGATTCTCAAAGAACAGATTCAAACTCTTTCATCTGAAAACAAGAGACTAAACTATATTGTCAGTGCATGGACAAGATCAGGAGATGTTGTCAAATATCAGATCAGCATGTTGAAACCTGCTAGATCTAGATCCGGTTTGGGATATAATAGAAATGACCCTAATATGTCCTGCAAAAAGTCAAAATCTCCAACTGATAAGCTTAAGCCAATAAGCTTTGTCAAAGGGAGTATGACTGACATTGAATCTGATCCTCTTCATGAAGAAGTTGTTCTCAAAAATGAAATAGTTTATGTTCCACCAACTGTTAGCTGACTTAAGAATAAGCTAGAAAAGGCTAATAAGTCTGGTAATTTCAAACCTGACTCTAAGTCAAGGAGTTTTAAAAGAAAATCTTCTTCAAAAGTTAAAGGATCAGTGGCTAGCAGAAAGTCGTCTGCTAAGTCAAAAACATATGCATTAATCACAACTCAAAATGGGAAGTCCATCAGAATAACTCAAATATGGATTCCTAAGGGACTAATTGACCGAGGACCCAATTGAAGGTGGGTACCAAAATATTGTAAATATTTATTTATGTAGTGACAAATAAATGAAGGACTGGAGGAATCTGTATGGTATCTTGATAGTGGATGTTCCAGGCATATGACAGGAAACAGACGGCTTCTCATTGATATATCAGATTGCTCTGGACCTAAGATCACATTTGGTGACAACAAGAAGGGTAAGACCATGGGTAAGGGTAAGATTATCCATGGTAACCTAACTATTAATGACGTACTGCTGGTTGACAATTTGTGTTATAATTTAATTAGTATTAGTCAATTATGTGATAATGGTTTGTCAGTAGACTTTCAAACTCATGCATGTTTAGTTAAAGACCAAGATGGAAACATTTGATTGACTGAAAGTAGAGTAGGAAACTCATATAAAATGAATTGGCAAAAAGAGACATCTGACCCTATGTGCATGATTGCTAAGAATGACCAGAAATGGTTATGGTATAAACGTTTGAACCATTTGAATTTTAAAACCATCAACAACATTTGTTCAAGCAATTTAGTTATTGGTTTACCCAATATTCAGTTTTCAAAGGACAAGATATGCATTGCTCGCCAGTTAGGCAAACAGGGCAGATCATCATTCAAAAGCAAAGGGAAATCACAATCCAGCCATATCCTAGAACTTTTACATATGGATCTTTTTGGTCCAATTCTTGTAAAGAGTATAGGAGGAATGAGATTTGCCTTAATTGTTATCGATGACTTTTCACGTTTTACATGGGTTGCATTTTTACCATCAAAAGATAAAACTGCTGAAAACTTGATTAGGATATTTAAAGGGATTCATAATCAGAAATCCTTAAATATCAAATGCATCAAAAGTGATCAGGGAACTGAATTTACTAACAAATACCTATCATCTTATCTTGAGGAGACTGGAATTAGGCACGAGTTGTCTAGTGCCAGAACTCCACAGCAAAACGGCATTGCTGAGAGAAGAGTGAGAACTCTGAAGGAAGCAGCGAGGTCTATGCTTGCTGAATCAGATGTTCCTCGGAGGTTCTGGGCAGAAGCCATTAGTACTGCTTGTTATACACAAAATCGGTCAATAATCAACAAAGTCTTTGATAAAACTCCCTATGAACTATATTATGGGAGAATTCCCACAGTTTCTTACTTTAAGATATTTGGGTGTAAATGTTTTATCCATAACAATGGAAAGGTTTAATTGACTGCTTTTGATTATAAAGCAGATGAGGGATTAATGTTGGGATACTAATCAGTAAACAAGGGTTATAGAGTATACAACAAAAGAACACAAACTGTTGAAGAATCCCTTCATGTAGTTTTTGATGAGCCTTTTGAGAGCAAATCCAATGAACCCATTGATCTTGCTGACAGACTACAAGCGGCTAGTCTTGAGTCTATAATTGAAGAAGAAGAAACCTTGGAAAAGCGGATGGCTCTATCTGATCCTGCGGCTGATCCGGTTGAAGATCAACCAGATGTGCAAACTCCTGTTCAACAAGAAGTTGAGAGTTTGGATGTCACGGTGTCACCGGTTCAGATGACCAATCCCCTTGGTTCCAACTTCAGATGGAACAGAAATCATCCACCAGAACTGATAATCGGAAATCCTTTTTCTCCTCGAAGGACAAGACGTCAACTGATGGATGAAATGGCCAATTCTGCATTTATTTCTCAAATTGAACCAAAGAAGATTGGTGAAGCTATAGTTGATCCAGATTGGATCAATGCTATGCAAGAGGAGTTAAACAAATTTCATAGAAATAAAGTGTGGTATCTTACTCCTATACCAACTGACAAGTCAGTCATAGGAACAAGATGGGTATTTAGAAACAAGCTTAGTGAAGATGGCTTAGTCATTAGAAATAAAGCTCGTTTAGTTGCTCAAGGATACAAACAAGAGGAATGTATTGATTTTGATGAGTCTTTTGCACCAGTTGCAAGACTAGAGGCAATCAGAATCTTTCTAGAATATGCATCATTTAAGAACTTCAAAGTCTTTCAAATGGATGTGAAAAGTACATTCTTAAATGGAAAATTAAGTGAAGAAGTATATGTTGAGCAACCCCCTGGTTTCGTAGATAATGTTTTTCCAAATCATGTTTATAGGCTTAACAAAGCATTATATGGTCTAAAACAAGTTCCTAAAGCTTGGTATGACACTTTAACAAATTTCTTGTTTGATCATGATTTTGTTGTTGGAATAGTGGATAAAACCTTGTTTAGATTTACTAAAGATTCTCACATATTACTTGTTCAGATATATGTTGATGACATTATCGTTGGGTCAACTAACCCCAAACTGTGTGAGAAATTTGTCAAGCTGATGCAGGATAGGTTTGAAATGAGCATGATGGGAGAACTTACGTTCTTCCTTGGGCTTCAGATCCGTCAGCTGGAAAACGGAACTCTCATCAACCAGGCCAAATACACCAAAGAATTGTTAAAGAAGTTTGGTTTGGAGAACTATTCTACAGCAGCTACTCCAATGAGTTCTTCAGTTAAATTGGATAAAGATGAAGGTGGCCAAAGTGTCGATGTAACAGCATATAGAGGACTCGTCGGTTCTTTTTTATATGTATCTGCAGCAGGCCAGACATTCAATTTGCTGTTGGTGTTTGTGGCAGATTTCAGGCTGATCCTAAACTCTCTTATTTTACTGCTGCTAAACGTATTCTTAAATACTTAAAGGGAACTCAAAATGTGGGACTTTGGTATCCGAAAGATTCCAGTTTCAATTTAATTAGTTTCTCAGATGCATATTATGCAGGATGCAAAATTGATAGAAAAAGCACAAGTGGAATTTGTCAATTCCTTGGAGATCGTCTAATCACATGGTTCAGCAAGAAGCAGACGTCTGTTGCCACGTCTACAGCAGAATCAGAGTATCTTGCAGCTGGTAGTTGTTGCTCTCAAGTTTTGTGGATTCAACAACAGCTCAGAGACTATGGAATTGAGGCTGATGAATCTCTAATTTTCTACGATAACACAAGTGCTATTGCAATCTCCTACAACCCAGTTCTGCATTCTCGGACAAAGCAAATTGAAATCGGGCATCATTTCATCCGAGAACACGTCAAGTAGAAGCAAATTCGTCTTGAACATGTTCCTACAGATCAACAACCTGCGGACATTTTCACGAAACCTCTACCGGAAGCTAAGTTTTCTCATCTTAGAAACATGCTAGGTCTTGTTGATCTTGATTGACAAAATTACGTGCATAAATTGAAGGGGAACCTATTGTTCAAAACGCAACTGAACAGATATGAAAGACGGAGGTCTTAATTTGTCCCAAGGATTCAGAGTTTTAAGAAACACAGCTACTTAGACTCTAATCTACCTTAGCAGTTTCACCTTTATATGAAATCATTGTCTTGGTTATTTTAACCTGCTTGGTTAAACGGATGCTTCTATTAGACGGACACGTCTAATAGACGTTAGATGGTTTTTTTGTCATGAGCAAGAGGATGCTCACGTCTAATCAGACACGCGTGTCTCACGTGATGTTATAGCATAATTAGACGTACACGTCTAATAGACTGATTTTCAAAAAGAAGTTGAAAATGTGAAAAGGAAAAAAAACGTCTAACTACCGGTGTAATTAGACTCTTCATCTTCTGGCTTTTCGGACAACTGTCTTTTAATGATTTCTGTTTAAGTCTTCTTTCCCTCCGAAAAATAAATCAGTCAATCCTCAGAAGAATTGAAGACACGTGTCTCTCAATATGCAAGGAATGACTAATATTTTTGACAACTTTTGCTTGTACACTTAGTATTAAACGTTCTGTTTCATGCTAACATTAAATGTTGTGTTTATTGGGAACTGTCTTTTGAAGTTCTTGACGGTAGGAATAATCATTAGTTTTCTTCTACATGATTAAAACCCTAATATTGATAGGATCATTCACTCTAAAAGATAGAAGATCCTTGAAATCAATCTCTCTCTCTCTTTAGAAGTTGAATCGTTCAAACCTTTGTTCATCAAATCATAATGTTGCCTTTCCGACCAAAATCGATTCAAGTGGATTTTCAATCCGTATCCACTCTTCAATCTCCGGGTATGCATAGGATGTTGAATCGTTAAAAGCTTCTGGGCTGAGAAGATTCCTCACCCCTCATGAAACCCATCACGAACAGCTCGTTAACGAATTCTTCGAAACCGCTAGCTTCTATCAAGATAGTGTTATTGCTGGAGCAGTAATGGGCCAGATGGTCTGTATTTCAGAAGAATCTTTTGGTGCGTTTTTCCATCTTCCAAAAGAAGGTATTGCTGATTTCTCGACCACTCCCTCTGATCTAATGATTTCAATGATAAAAGTCTTCACAGATCTCCCTTTCGTAGACTTCCATGGGAAGAAAAACCTCCTGAAGGTTGAATATGCTCTCTTAAGCGATATCATATCGAAATCCCTTCTATCTAAAGAAACTTTTTACAAGTATTGTACGAAAGTCTTTCAGATAATGGTGGCTATCACCAGGGTTGTTCCTATGAACTGGACAAGCTTTCTCTTTGGGAATCTTGTCAGAATAGTTGTTGCTCGGAAAAAGATTTTCGGATTTGATGGTCCTCTCAGCTCTCTTCTTTGTTTTCTCTTGAACGAACCCGATAAAAGCTTTCCCCTTCCTTCTAAGATCCTGAACTACCAGAAAGTGATAGATTACATTCAAAGGGTGGAAACGCTCAAGTTTAAGAAAAGGAAAAGAGAAGACTCCAACTCCCCTCTAACTGCAGTCTTAGAGATCTCTTAGGTTGATGTCTATCCTTTCCAGAAAGTCATGACCAGGAAGAAGAAGAAGAATAGTGATTAAATGTCTTTTTGAAGTTATTTTGAATGTTTTCACGATGTTTTTTGTAAACTTATTCTGGTTACATTGAACAATGTTTTGAGTGTTTCTTCTGAAAACACTCACATGTGATTAACTTGGATGTGTTTGAATGATTACTTGCATGCTTTTTGTCTATTTATATGATGAATGCATGCTTTGATATATGTATGCAGGTTTGCAATTTCTTCATCAAAAAGGGGGAAATTGTTGGGTCAAATTATTTTGACTAAGTGTAAAAATAATTTAACCACTGATATTTTGATGATGAAATAACTTATGAGTTTTGATACAGGTATATTGAGACAATATGTTATAAGACTTGGATCTAATGAGAGTCATTAGACCAATTTTGGCTTCATTGCATAGAAGTAGACGTAAGTCTAATAGAATTAGACGTACAGTCTAACTCATCAGAGTTAGACGTGTAGTCTAATAGACGTGTAAAGAATTAGACGGATGGTCTAATGAATACACGGAATTAGACGTAAGTCTAATAGAATTAGACGTACAGTCTAACTCATCGGAGTTAGACGTGTAGTCTAATAGATGTAAAGAATTAGACGGATGGTCTAATGAATACACGGAATTAGACGTAAGTCTAATAGAATTAGACGTACAGTCGACGTGGAAAGAATTAGACGGATGGTATAATGAATACATGGAATTAGACGTACAGTCTCACTCCATCGGAGTTAGACGTACAGTCTCACTCCATCGGAGTTAGACGTGTAGTCCAATAGATGTAAAGAATTAGACAGATGGTCTAATAAATACACGGAATTAGACGTAATTCTAATATGCTTATAATTAGACGGGTAGTCTAATTGATATTCGGAATTAGACGTACAGTCTAACTCATCGGAGTTAGACGTGTAGTCTAATATATTTGTAATTAGACGGGTAGTCTAATTTATGCGGAATTAGACGTGCAGTCTAACTTAATGAAGTTAGACGTGCAGTCTAATAGAATGTGAAAGTTAGACGTGCGTCTAACTCCTTCAGATGTGTTAGGTAGAACCGGAATTAGACGTGCAGTCTAACTTAGTGGAGTTAGACGTGCAGTCTAATGGTTATTGGATAATTAGACGGGTAGTCTAATTAGTGAAAGTTAGACGTGCGTCTAACTCCTTCAGACAAGTCTGAGGTAGAACCGGAATTAAACGTGCAGTCTAACTCAGTGGATTTAGACGTGCAGTCTAATGGTTATTGGATAATTAGACGGGTAGTCTAATTAGTGAAAGTTAGACGTGCGTCTAACTCCTTCAGACAAGTCTGAGGTAGAACCGGAATTAGACTTGTAGTCTAACTCAGTGGAGTCAGACGTGCAGTCTAATGGTTATTGGATAATTTGACGAGTAGTCTAATAAGTGAAAGTTAGACGTGCGTCTAACTCCTTCAGACAAGTCTGAGGTTGAACCTAAATTAGACGTGCAGTCTAACTCAGTGGAGTTAGACGTGCAGTCTAATGGTTATTGTAATTAGACGCGAGTCTAATTCTATTCGACCAGGCAGTCTAATAGACGTTTTTCTGTTAGAAGGAGATGACTTATTTCATTAGACTGATTTTCACAATCCGTCTAACTGAAATACGTCTAATGCTTAGTTTAAGCAGTACGCTTGAATCTAGCTTTTCTCCTACCCACGTGCTATAACTGTACCCTACTCCTGCTCCACTTTCTAGTGAAGATCAGTACAACAGCTATATGCATCCAATCAAGGAATGCCACGTAAGAGAATTTTCCTCACATTACTTGTTTTGCAGGTACATCCCTGATGGAATATTCGGCGCACTACTAGTGATGTATGGCCACGATCCTTGTGCTCAGAACCTGCTGTGTACAATGGAGGCTTTCCAATGGAAGAGTGTCACGTATCATTCTTGAAGATTCGACCGTTAGCTCCTGCTCAGTATTTAACAAATCCTTAGGACAACGGACAATCTGCCTTAACAAGCACAACTACTAGCCTTACGAATTCTGTCGAACGAACAAGCAATCTGATTTTGCAGAGAGAGAAACTACTTAATCATCTTCCTTACTAAGCTGTGAATCTTCTTTCTGATTGTACTGTGTGTGGATTGAGAGAGAGAGCTAGAATCAAAACACCTTTAGCTGAGTGATATTCTTCATCTTGTAATTGAACAGAAAGTGTTATGTTCAATAGTGAGCTAAGTGTGTGTGTAAACTGTATTTGATTCTAATCATATTATAGTGAATTCTTCCGGTGGTTGGAAGAAGGGGTGACGTAGGAGAGTTTCTCCGACCATCCATAAACAAACTATTGTGTTCTTCATTTCTGTCATCTTTTCATATTTCATCTTGTGCTTCAAATCCAAGTAAACAATTCTGCCTTGAATTCGTTTCAAGTGTTTACACAAGTTTGCGTAGAATAGAAAGCGAATTAAATCCCTAACAAGAGTTCTTTCAAACCGATTTTCATAAGCCTTCATCCTTAGCCAGACCCTAGTCTCTATCGATAAAGCCGATTTTATCATACATAATATTTTCTTCTGATCCGAGGAAAGTGCGTATATGGCTGCTGAACATTGAAAAACACCATCGACATTAACAAGATAGAATGAATGCTTTAGGTTCAATAATTCCAAATCTTTACAATCTCTAAGTCCATCCTTTGTTTTATCTTTAAAATTCATTATAGTTCCCAACAAGCTATCACGAATGTTTTTCTTAATATGCATCACATCCAAATTATGCCTCAATCACAATGTTTTCCAATATGGTAGTTCGAAAAATATGTTGAGTTTATTCCAATTATCACCCCGAGATTCATGAGAAATTTTCTCCTTTTGGGATGGTATTTAGTCAAACAGATGTCTTTCAAATCTGTTGCCTACATTAATATTTTAGTTCTAGACAAAAGATTAGGTGCCATTTTAAACTTTGTAATACCGTCAAAAGAATCTCTTTCCCTACGCCAACGATGAGTAGGTGCAAGAAATCATTGATGACTCTTTACGGCTCGCGACGTAAGTCATCACACCGGTATGTCACAACTCTTTTAACTCGTTGTTAGGATCGGGATCGCCCTTGGAGAACCGGGGTTCCGGTTTTAGAAGGGTTGATCGCTTACACAACACAACTCACGCTCTAATTGGTGATAGTCCGGTTAGAGACTAAAACCGTTCTCAACATTACGCAAACTATCACAGACTCTTGAACCGGGTTCAAGGGCGGAAATGTCTGTTTCAGCTTGAAGCAACACACACGACTTGGATGGTGTTTATGAGGAATCGGTTTAAGGAGTATGAATAGACCGGTTTTTATTAAGGAATAGGATTATATTTCGGTTGTTATTGGTTTGGTTTTAAGTAAGTAAGCAAGAAATAAGAAAAGATACGAGACAAGATTTTTTATGGATGTTCGGAGCAAACCCTCCTACGTCACCCCTTCTTCTCAGATTATGAGAAGGATCTCCACTAACTTGAATGTTTACAATACTCACACAATGCCGGACGAGCCTAACTTGCTACTCATCGGTTACACCACTTCACTCTGATGTAATACAAATAACACAATATAGCAACTATGCTTTCGGTAAATGAAACAACAAATTAGGATCGCGCGTGAGATTTCTTTCTCTCTCTTAAGATATTTTCGGAACCGTCATAAATGAACTTGCTTCGTCTTCCTTTTATAGTAAATGAGATTCCAATGGTCATCTTCTTCTCTCACCGTAGGATTGGTCAGTTTTAAACCACGTTGGTTTAGAGATGTTGCGTGCACGTTTCATCTTTCTAACACTTGTCAAGTATGCATATACCGGTAAGGTATTGATGACGTAACCGGCTTGCAGTTTTGGACACGTGTCAAACATGCACCTTCCGGCTGTCTGATTCAGATCTTCGGATAAGCAGATCATCATTGTTTTTATCGCATGCTTCTGATCCGGATCTTATCTTCTTGCATTTTCCCAAGAAGCATCTATTTCGTCATATTACGTCATCTTGTAATTCAGAGTTTCCGGCTGATCTTCTCGTAATATGATCCGGCTGGAATGTGAACTTTTCTTTGCTAGCCGGTCTGTTTGAAATGTTGAAATCGGTTCCTCATGATCATTACTTAATCATCTGGAGCCGGATTGCTTTGGTGTATTCTCCAGCCGGTTGCTTGATCTGTTTCTGCACATGAAAGTTAATATTAATTTAGTTCTCTGGCCGTTTAAAATAAACCTACTTAATTTTTCTAACACTCGTCAATCAATGGTTGGAGAAACATGTGAATTGAATTTCTAAGACTTTTTGGCCCGGGGATTAACATGGAAAGAATGAAGTTGTTTTTTTTCCAAAAAAATTGTAGGAGAGTCGTTGTAAGAAATAATAATAATAGGCCAAATGTTATAAGAAGCCTTTCCATTTTCAAAGGGTATGAACCCACCACTTGTGAGAAAAAGTCTTACATTTCGAGGTTTAGAGGAGAAATCTTTAAATTTTTCATCGAAGGACGTTCATGTCATTGAATTAGTTGGATGCCTTAAGACTTCATCATCAACTTTAATATTATCTTTACGCCAAGTCATCTAAGGAGCGGTTTTAGAACACATGTACAACCTTTGAAACTTCGGTGCAAGTGGGAAAATCGTTAAATTTTATTTGAAATGAATTTTCCATTCACCATTTTCCGAAGCGTACCACTTGATTGGTTGATCTTACATCTAGACATACTGCAAACTTTACACTCGTCCAAATCTTTATCTTCTTCATGGAAGAGCATACAATCATTCTTAGAAACATCAATTTTGTCATACATTAAACCGATGTCTATAATAAATTTCTTACACTCATAGTATGAACTTAAAAATTTAGAATTATCTTATAATATTTCCACTTTGAGCAATTTTAATAACAAATAAAATAATGTGATGGTCCATTGACTAACAATTTTATGTGAAGTGATTTAAGTAAGGTGAAGGCTTTTGAAATTCGGGATCTTTTGTACAAGGGAAGTTTCGAATCACCCAACAACAGGTAGAATTCCTTAGCATCGTCAATAGGGCATTCATTATTTGAGGCTTCAACGGTTGTCTACAAATCATTGATAAGTTCTTCCATAATTTGATCATCTTGATCAATTTCTTTGTTAATTTCATCAATAATGTCATTTTCTCCTACACCACCCTGATTTTCATTTATAAGGTCATCCAATTCATCATCATCATCCCTTTTATTCGAATATCTCGTTTCTCCATGAATGTTCCAAAAATTATAATTTTGACAGATCCCAAATACAATTAGATGATCTTTGACCACTATTCTATTTTCATAAGTTCGATTTGCACTCTTTACACACGGACAAGTAATCAAATTTATATTTGTAGACATAATCGGGAAGTCTATGAATATTTTAACCCATTGAATATAATTTGGATTATATCGGCGTAGAGTCATTCAACTTTTATCGGGGACTTCCATTTTAACTAATTACAAAAACTATTCTATAGTTCCAAAACTTTCTATCATCATACAAACAATTAACATCTACTAAGTTTAATTAATATCAACATATATGAAACTAATTAACATACTAAGTATATGTGTTTTCTCCTACTAAACTTGTTATACACAAATCATAGATTAAATTCACCTCAAAAATAAAAAAAAATAGAATTATTATTTTGTGGAATTTATGGTATCATTGATGAGACGCTTCCTTAAGTCCATAGATGAATTTATGTAATTTGCAAACTATATTAATTTGGTTTCTCGACACAAAATTTTCTTGTTGCACCAAATTATTTTTCAATGTCTCCATTAAGAAACTCTTTTAACATCTATTTTAGTGAAGCTCCATATCATAATATGTAACGAGTGCCATAAATTGTCCTTAAAGAGTCATTCGATTAAACTTGATTATCGCAAAGATACTTGATTTTGAGGTTGTTGAGTTTTCACTTAATGAATTTATCAACATTGTCTTGTTACTCTTGATAACAAATCTTATTAATGTCAAAAACATTTGAGATATGAATCAAATCTTCTTTAATAGAAATTATTGATCTATATCATCTTTAAAGACAAAATCATTTATCACTTCAAACTCAATATCCTCAAAAATGTATTATAGTCTCGTCTTAGAATAAATTATCTTTAACTTGACATCATAAGTGATTACCCTTAATCACTTAGAATATTCAATAAAATAGTTGTTCGTATTTATAAACTTAAGTAACAAGTTAATTCAAATAATTTATTATTCCATTTCAAAATATCTAATGCAAAATTAATATCAATTCTTTGGACAATAATATTAATTGCTAATAGTACTGTGTTGTAATGACATGTTAAATAAGCAATAGATGGGATTAATTATTTACAAAAATAATACTTTATAATTATTACATGTTTACCATCACAAATATTTATGCAACTCTGTCAATTAATTATCAACATTTGGTTCAAATAATATAATCACATAAATTATACAATACTATTATTCCAAATTTTATTGAATCAATTTTAACAAACATTAACTTTGGTAATTATTTGTATTAATTAATAAAAAAATTTAAATTATGAACAATAATATCATTAATTTAAATATAAATGTCATATTATTTCATATAACCCAAATATAAAAAATATATAGTTACCAAATAAACATGTAATTTATTTTATTTTATTATAAAAAATAAAATTATATCGTAAACCAAGTCTTAATTCTAGAATTTGAAATTTATAATTTTCCATGTTAATTAAACAAAATAAAGGGACTTCCTTAATATATACTACGGTCTTATATAAGAATGAAATAAATAATAAATCTTCAAGATATACTAAACCAAATTTTAAAAAATATTATATCCCATTAGCAGTTAACTTAAATTTATCTTTCATTAATCTAAATTTATTTAAAAGTTTGACAGTAATCATTTGATTATCAAATAAAAATACAATCAAATATTTTCTTAATTTAAACCTGTGCTCCTATTTTTTCTCTTTAATTGATAATATATATATTATATCATTAATTAAATATCTTTAATTAAATATCTTTAAATCTAAGGTTCCACCACAAAATTTCAACACAGTGCAACAAATATTTTTTAATGCAAGTTTATAAGAACGGTAATCCACATTGTAATAAAAAATTGAAATATTGTAAATTTTTTAATTATATTTTTAACCAAAACATATTTTTTCAAAAAATATAATCTGGAAAAAATATATTACAAAATATATCACTATAAATAATAAAAAAAACTGTAATGTTTTTCTAAATTTATATAAATATATTGTTGCAAATAATCTAATAATAGAGAAGCCAAAGATAACATCATAAGATATATTGACGTTAATGTTTGCAAATTCTTTTGTTATAAAATATATTTTTATTAACTATTGTAACACATATTTTATAAATAAGGTTGTGATTTTTATAAAATAAATTATAAAATAATTGTTCTAGTTTTGGTAATGAAATGTTTAATATATATTGCATTAACACTAATAAATAATAACTTTGCAATTATTTCTACAATTCGATGATAATGTATTACTACAAACTGTATTGCAATTATATTTAATAGTTTTAAGAATATTTTTCGAAATTTTGTAATATAATATCATTACGTTATGTCTTATAGATAATCTCTTCGCAACTAGTTCTGTAATTGTATGATATTATATTATTGCAAACTACATTACATTAATATTTAATAGTTTTGAAAATATCTTTAGAAATATTTGTAATATAATAGCATTACGTTATGCATTAAGCCTTATATATAATCATTTCGCACCTAGCTATGTAATTGTATGATAATATATTATTGCAAACTACTTTGCATTAATATTTAATAGTTTTGAAAATATCATTCGAAATATTCGTAATATATTAGCATTAAATTTTGCATTAAACATTATAGATAATCTTTTCAGAAAAAAATTATGCAATTGTATGATATCATATTATTCCAAATTGTATTGCACTAATATTTAATTGTTTTAAAACATCAATTTGTGTCTATTAGTAATATATTAGCAATATGTTTCATATTAACAATTATAGATAATCTTTTAGCATTATAACCTGCATTAAACTATATCAATTTATAAATAAATAAAATATTTATAAATATTCAATAAAAAATTAATTGTATTTCATATTAAATTTAGTTGCTTGCTCACCGTCATTTTGGACAACCACATTCAATAACTTTTTATCTCCCTCACGCCATTAATCTATTCACAACATTCATTCATTATTTCATATCAAATTTCTCTGTTGGGTCAAAATAGTTTGATTAACGATATTTTGATGATGAATATGTGTAAAACTTAAATAAGAATGAATTTAAGTCGTCTAAATTGTGTTTATGCAAGAGCATCAAAATCTGGCTAACTTAGACGTGATCTGAGCAAGCTAATTACACGCATTGTAATTAGACGTAGTTAGACGTACAGTCTAACAGATACGTAGTTAGACGTGCAGTCTAACATATACGTAGTTAGACGTGCAGTCTAACAGATGCGTAGTTAGACGTGTAGTCTAACAGATGCGTAGTTAGACGTGCAGTCTAACAGATGCATAGTTAGACGTGTAGTCTAACAGATGCGTAGTTAGACGTGCAATCTAACAGATGCGTAGTTAGACGTGCAGTCTAACATATGCGTAGTGAGACGTGTAGTCTTACAGATGCATAGTTAGACGTGCAGTCTAACAGATACGTAGTTAGACGTGCAATCTAACATATACTTAGTTAGACGTATAGTCTAACAGACACGTAGTTAGACGTGTCGTCTAACTCCATTAGATGTATGAGTCTAATGGGATGCAAAGTTAGACGTTGGCGTCTAACTCCTTCAGACAAGTCTGAAGTGAAACGTAGTTAGGCGTTGCAGTCTAACTCCATTAGACTTGGTGGTCTAATGGATCTCGATATTAGACGTTTATGTCTAACTCCCCTAGACCTGGTGGTCTAATGGAGCACTTTTAATGCCTCGCTTCAGAAACTAATTGAAGTTAGCATACGTCTACCCACGATCAACTAGATGTACGCTACTCCTTCCCTATTCATCTGTGCAGTCCATTACGTTAGATATCTGATCAAATGAATGAATACCACGTAAGTAAACATTCTTCCAACTATTTTCTCTATGTAGGACAATTACAGAAGAATGTTTAGCGCACTACCAATTTGGTACGACCACGATCCATGTGCATATAACTTGTTGTACTCTTGTATTATGGAGGTTTTCCAATGGGCGCTTGCCACGTGTCCATACAGAAGATTCGACCGTTGGTGCCTTTCTACTATATATTTATGCCAAAGAACAACAGATGAATTGCCTCACGAATTGTTGGTTTCTTGCCCACTTACTTACTGATTTGTACATCATCTTCAAGTTCGAGAGAGAGAATTAAAATCTGTCTGACTGAGAAATATTCTTAATCATATTGTAAGTTTAATAGAGTCTGTTTTGTTCAACAGAGTGTTAACTAGCAAGTAAACTGTATTTGATTCAAAGAAGTATAGTGAAATCCTTCCAGTTGTTGGAAGAAGGGTTGACGTAGGAGAGTTTGCTCCGAACATCCATAAACAACTTGGTGTGTTATTTACATTCTGTCTTTCCTTCTCTCATTGGTTCGTAGCTTTAAACCTGAGAAAACAGTTCCGCACTTGAATCACTTCAAGAGTTTGCAAAAGTTTCTGAAGAATAGAAAGTGATATTAATCCCTAACATGATTTCTATCGAACCGTTTTCCAGAAGTTGTCATCAATAGTTAAACCCCCGTCTCTATTGATTACACCATTCCTATCAATTGGTATCAGAGCCTTGTTTTCTATTCTCGAGCATCAAGAACCTGAATCATGTCTATCATCAACAATATCCCTCTACTTTCGAAAGAAAACTACGATTATTGAATGATGAGAATGCAAGCGCACTTGGATGCTCTTGATTGTGATATGTGGAGTGTCATTACTGATGGTCCCATAAAGATTGCAAAGCCAATATGTGAATGGACAATGGAAGATAAGGTGACAAACAATCTGGACAACGTTGCCAAAAATATTCTATATCAATCAATCAACATGAATATATTTTGTGAGATCAAGTCCTGCTCCTCTTCTAAGGATAATTGGGAGAAGCTGATTCAGATATATGTCCATAACATTCAAACTAAGAATAATCAAAAAAATCAAAAGGTTCTTATATGCGCTGAAAACAAGTCCAAATGGGCCGATAGCGACTTAGAGGACTCATCTAGTGAAAGTGATACAGAAGTCGTCACATGCTTGGTGGCAAATGATCAATCCAAGGTAACAAATCTTCCCCCACAAGAGTTTACCAACGATGAGTTAACTGTTGCACTCAATGACATGGCCATTGAGTACAAGAAGTTATCAAATTCTTTTAATGAAATGAAAGTGAAATATGAGACAAATATCTCATCTTCATCTCAAATTTATGAACCAAATGTTTCTAAAAATAAAATGGTTGAGCTCTCATCTGAGAATGAGACGCTCAAAGAAAATATTCAAACTCTCTCTTCTGAAAACAATCGGTTAAACTAAATTGTCAGTTCATGGACAAGGACTAAAGAAACTATCAAATATCAGATTAGTCTGTTGAAACCTACTAGACCCAAATACGGTTTAGGATTTGATCGCAATGACCTAGACCAGTCCTATAAAAAGTTAAACCCAGAAACGGACAAGTTTAAGCCAATAAGCTTTGTCAAAGAGAGTTTAACTGATATTGAAACCGATCCAATCCGTGAAGAGATGGCTTTAAAGGATGAAATAACTTATGTTTCGCTGACTGTTAGCTGGTTGAAAATTAAGTTTGTTAGGATCTAGGTCGCGTCTGGTGGACCGGGGTCTGGCCGGTTAGCGCGTTTCACTCAAAGGTTGGTGATTAATACGGTTAGAGATTAACACCGGAGTTTTAATACTACACAAACTGTCACAAATCCTTGAACCGAGTTCAAGTGCAGAAGTGGTTTGAATCAGGTTGAAGTAGCACCGGTTAGGTAGAACCGGATTTAGGTGAGGTCAGTTTGGTGTATAGTCGGTCGGTTTGAGATTCAGTAGATCAGGTTAGGTAGAACCGGTTAGAATGCAAGGCCGGAAGAAAGTAAATGACAAGACAGGTTTTTATGGATGTTCGGAGATAAAGCTCCTACGTCACCCCTTCCTCTCGAAACCGCGAGAAGGATATTCACTAGTGAATACACAAACACAATCCGATCAAGACTTATTTTCTGCTCGATAACACCCGTACAATTTTAACCGAAATTATAATCACACTTCAAATAAATACTTAAGCTCTAAATCTTGTAGAGAGATAAACTTGCAATAAATCTTAGAGCTTGTAGTTGGTAGGATTGGTAACCGCATTTACTCCCCTTAAGCTCCTTCTTTTATAGGTGAAATGTGCCAACGGTCACATTTCATTTCCTTGAATCTGATTGGTTAAGCAGAGGTTCAGTGATTCAGACCTGGCGGTCTAGACTTTCAGTGTATAGGTCAAACCGGCTAGGTCTGTCTTTTACTTAGTATGGAAACTGTCAGTTGGACAGTTGCCTGCACCTGGAGGATTGCGCCTCTGATTTATCCTGGAGTGGAAAGATCTTGTCGAACGATCTTCTGCAGCCTGCAGATTGTCCTCAGACTTGTATGAATATGGAAATACTAAAGTCTGTCCCTTCGGTATCATCCTCAATAGATACTCGAAGTATTTATTTGTACTGGTCGGTTGTTTAGGTTAACCGATGGCTTCTGGTTTTTCATATCTTCAGATTGACCGAATGTCCAATGATTTTGGCCTTCTTATCTGACCGGTCTTATCTTCTTGATCGGTTTGGTTCTTGGCCGGTTGAGTGACTTGACCGATTGAGTTACTTGACTGGTTGTGTGACTTGACCGATTGAGTTACTTGACCGATTGAGTTACTTGACCGGTTGGATTTCATTAACTGTTCCTGCATAGATACTTTGTTTTTGTTAAGTTCTATTTAACTGGTCTAATTTTATCTAACAATTTCTCCTTTTTTGATTATTTTATTTAAAATATTCAAAACCATGTAAGGATTTAAAATGTAGGCCGGTTGTTTTAAAAGTTTATTTGGCCGGATTTTTAGAGAATAACTTAGTAGAGTTTTTCGAAAAATTTTGGAAAACTTTTGAGAAAAATTTCTTCTTATCTTTTATCTTATCAATTTCCAATTTCTCCCCTTTTAATTATTTTATTTAAATTATTCAAAACCATGTAAAAATGCAAATATAGGCCGGTTTCCAAAAATACTTGATATATATAAGATTATACTAAGGTAAAAAATACTTGATATAAAATTGAACTAAAGTAAACATAGGAAGTATAAGTAAAGAAAGCCACTATTTCTTCTTCCTGGGCGGTAAGAACTTGTCCAGCTGTTCAGTAGTTGCTTTTCCCTTGACCGTTGGAACAGGCCTGGAGGAAGATCCTTGACCGGCTGAAGGGCGGTGAAAGGGGAAGCCGATAGAACGAATGATCGGATTGGAATTGCGTCAAGACCTCACGGTCTTTTGTTCAACGGTACGTTTTCTTTCTCGAGATCATCATTTTCTTGCGAGACCGGGTTGCGTGGAGGATCGACATTCGTTTCAGTAACCCTATCTAATAACGTTAATATTGCTGCCTTCTTGGAGGAGTTCTTTCTTTTTCTTGTAACCGGACCGGATGGGGAAGCAGCCGTTTTGGACTTCTGATGAGCCTCTGCGAAATCATTGTATGATGTCTGTTTGCCGATTAGTCGAGCTGCATCTTCGTTTTGCTGGATCTCCACGGTCGGTGCAATGTTTTCCAACATTTGTATATGTCCGTCCAAGTTCGCATTCGCTATTGTCGTTTCTTTTTGAAGCTTAGTTTGCTCGTCCAAGACATCTTGAATCTTTTGAGCCGCAAGCTCATTTGCCGCCTCAAGTGCCTTATCGGCAGCCAACTTTGCCGCTATCATTTGTGCCAGCTGTTCGGTGACCGCCTTGAGATCAGCCTCGGTTTTGGCATGCTTCTCCTCAAGCATCGCCACCCTCTCAAGTGTAGAACCGGCCTGGACACCGGATTGAGCCAGATCCTTATCAGTCTTATTCAACCTTTGATCGGTTGTTAATTCGGTTTGTTCCGTCACACCGACCTTTTGGCCGGTAAGAGCGAGGTCGGCCTCCAACTTCTTGGTTACGGCCTCCAATGCCTTAGTTCTGTCAGTATAGCCACTGAACAACTGATCGGTCATGCCGTAATTGTCTTCAATGGACGTGATCCGTCCGACCGCGGTTTTTAGCTCTTTATCTGTCGACTCAATCATCTCGATGGATTTAGTCGCAGTTTCTTTGATCTTCTTTTGCCACGGCCGAATGGCGTCATTGACAAATTTCTCGATGAGGGCCTTTACCCTGTTTTCTGTTACCGCTGGTACCGAGTCCTCGGTTTGAAGAGAGACTCGCTGGTCGGTGGGCGGTGTACCCGTTCCGAGGTTGGTGTTGTTGATTGTGTGTTCCTGTTCCGGTGGAGGAGAGAAATGCTCATTTTCTGCCAGATTTGGACCTCCTTCATCCTCAGGTGGAGATCTGGAGAAATGCGACGTCTCCTGATGTTCGAGTTCAGATTCCAACCGAGCCATTTCCTCGGTCAGTTCCTGCTCTTTGACCGCAAGCATGTCTAGCAAGAAGAGCTCAAGTTGAGAGTCCTCTGTCCCTGGATATGCTTTCCTTGAAGACTTTGGATGTGTTCGGTTAGCCCCAGTAACCGGGCATGCGGTTCAACCATCATGCCTCGTCGAAGAGCGGTTAGGACGCTCTAAGCCTTTGTGAGGTTGATGACCGCCTCTTCCATCTCAACCAGCTTTTCAAATTTTCGGTCAATAGGGTGTTCCGGTAGCATGTTGGAGTAGAAGATTTCCTACCGGTTCAGGGCCCATTGAAAATAGACGTCGCTAGCCGCATGAGCCTTCTCAAGAATTTCTTCCATGATTTGATCGACCAGATCCTCGCCCGTTTGCCGGATATTGTCGTCCGTGGTTTCATTGTCTTCCTGTGGTCTGCCCGAACCGGCATTAACATTATCAGTTCTGGCCGACTGTTCCTCGTCTACCGGCCCTTTCCCTTTACTAGTCCGATTTTCTCCGGTGTGTTGTGGAGCGGTTCGACCCGAGCTGGATGCCGAATTTTTTGTGTTGAGGGTGTCGGACTGCGGATTAGCCGATCCGGTTGGTTGCTTATCCGCCTTGCTTCCAGATTTTTCTTTGACCGGAGCCGTTTTCTTTCTAGCTTGTCTCTTCTTTCGGCCGCTTGTAGAACCGGAGGCCTTCTTTTTGCCTTGCTTATCCTCCGGTTTAATAAATTGATGGGATTTAATGACTTTGCTAGGGGTGAGGAAAACACCAGGGTCGGTGTTAGCGTTGAAGTGACGCATCAGTTTACCGAGTGGGACGGCGTTTCCCCATGACCGTTTGGATGTCGGATCCACCATCTCACATAGGTTTGTAAAGATCACCTTTGCCCAGTTGACTTTGATGCCGTTGACCAAACCGACAATCATCTCAATTTTTATCCGGGTGAGGCTATCATAGTTGCCTCCTCGCGCTTGAACCGATTTGGTGAAATTATCGCATAATGGTCTATATTCCAGTTTAAGAGAGGTTTTCTTACCGGATACCGCGATAGGGACATTCGTATCCGAAAGATCCCGGTAAGCCGCCTGGAATGTTTCCTCGTCGGTGACCACCGAGAAGTCAGCCACCTCGGTAGGTAGGTGTAGTACTTCAGAAACTGTCTCCTTCGTCAGTTTGAGCAGTGTGCCGCCTATGGTTGCGTTTATTGTCCCTTCGGTGAGAACAGCGGTTTGAAAGAACTCATTGACCGCTTTTTGATATAAAACGAATGGTCCGTTCAAAAAATGTTCGAGACCGTACTCGGAGATCTGGGTTAACACTCGCTTTGCCTCCGCCGATCCATTTGCTCGAACTTCATCGAAGTCGACTTGGACGATGTGGTTGAAGAGCATTGATTCGCGACCCATTGTAGCTTGAATAAAGTGAGAGATCGAAGGATTGAAAGGTTTGAAAGGTTTGAGAGCTAGAGAGAGAAAGCCGATTTGCGTGAGAATAAAAGAAAATGGCTAAGGACCCTATATATAGTCGCGGGTTAGAATTTCAACCGCCGCGAACCGTCACATCAGGATTGGACGGGAATGTTCCCTCCAAAATGCTTTGGGCGGCAAGTGATGAGCGGGAAACTTTGAGCGGGCTTTTGATGCGGTTGTTTAACCGACGATGGAGCGGTTTGTACTTGTAACTGATTATAAAGCGGTTAATTAACCGATGATCAAGCGGTTTGCGATTTTGACCGGTTTTTCAACGAGGTAGTTAGTGTTTTTAGCCGGTTAGTCATTTAGATAGATATTCTAACAGTGCGATTTTGACCCGGTTTTCAAGCTTAGAAATTCAGATAATCATTTAATGAAAAGGAATATGATAGAGACTGATACATTGATCGGTTTAGGATACACAAGATACAGAATTATAACTGGTGTAAAAATTATTCTAGAGAGCTTGTCCTCCACCCCTTCCTCATTGAGAACATTTGATGGGCACGCCGGTGTACCCGGTCCAAAATCTGGACTATGTGCAAGAAAGAGTCGGCTTATGTGGGGGGCATAGCCGAGACCTTTCTTTGTCTCGATCATAGTCCTCAGGTTTTTGAAGAGGACCGATGACCAATTTATGGGGGTGTTGCTGACGATGTAAGTCATCATGTCGAAGACTCTCTTAGAGTAATGTTGGTTCGGAGATTGGCAAATGATGGAACAGTTGACAATCTCGTGAAGGAGTTAGATGTGATGGGCGAGCGGGTTTTCAGTCCGTGGTTCTCTACCGGCACCTCGGTTCCGGAGAACAGTTCCGAATATTCAGTTGTTGCACTGCACACCCGGGATGGGAAGTCGGAAAACCCTTCAGTGGACAGATTAAACATTAGAGCGAATGCGCTTTCGTTCAGAAAAACGGTGCGCCTTCTCACCGTGGAGACAATGAGATCGCCACTCATGGATGCATTTGTGAAGAATTCTGTTACTTCCGGAATGAGCATAGGTCCGGATTCTTCGAGAAAATTACGAAGGTCGGTGTCGATTAGAGATTCAAACATAAGTTCCTTCGTTTCCAGATCATCATGTTGAAGGACTGAGTCGAAATCAATGCACAGATAGTTTCTTAGTGTGCGGCTCGACATACTTTCAAGTTTTGCTAAGAGAGAGAGTTTAAGAAATTCTGATTTGTTTGAGGTGTGTTGGATTGTCAAGGGGAGGTTCCTTATATAGATTTAAGATTGGAGGGAAAATAGGGGATTTAATGCTGAAATTCAGTTTTGTCTTATTTATGAAGGGAATATTTATGTTTCCAAAACTCTTTGGGAAGGAGTTACTTTTGACCGGTTGTAGAGCTCGAGGTGGAGAATCTAGTTAGAAAGTAACTAAGTTTGTGTAATTTCCCATGTAGTTGGAAGTTGAAAGTTATTTTTCATTAATGAAAGGGAAGTACACGAAACCGAAAGAAACATAGTCTAAACCGAAAAAAACATAGACTAAACCGAAATGATCATAATGGAGTGGGATAATAATACAACCGGTGCGTAAAACAAAATGACCGGTTGTAGGAAGGTGTGACTTAGTTGCCGGAGGAGTTGAGGTGTCGGTTCTTCCTTTTCCATGCCTTCTCGAACCGCTCATAAAACGAGTCGGCAACCTCCTTGGTTATGACCTGGGCCTGGTTCAACCCTTCACCCGGACAGAGTGGAACCCTAAGTTCCAAAAGTAGGCAGTTGATCTGGGGGACGAGACCGGTTTGGTGAATGCCGATCATCCAGATCAAGACATCGAACAACACCCTAGACTAGTTGACTGGCGTATTCGTTGTAATGGCAGTCATCATGTTAAAAGCTGCAGCACAGTAGGTGTTGGTCACATCCTTTCCTAGGATGCCTCGACCGATGATATCGTTGAGAAGCTGGTACTCAGCTCTCAATGATGACCTGGCACCGTGGTCACCAACCGGACGGTTTCACCGAGAAAAGCTTAAGGAAATTTCAGCTTTTAGTTCAGCCGGAACGTTTAGGTCGGTGAGCCCTTGCTTCGGAAGATTGAAGCATCTGGCGAATTCACATTCTATGAAATCAAACACGGTTCCTCCGACCTTGGACTGAATGTGGGTGTCGAAGTGAGGGGTACCTCGGAAAACCCTGGCGTTGTAGAAAATTTCCAGGACGGTTTCAGGAAAGATGACATGTTTGTCATCTAGAAAGTATTTTAGACCGGTGTCTTCAAGTGACTTAATCATCTTGAAGACTTCATAGTGCTCTGTACCTTGAGCTGAATCGAAATCCACTTGAAGGATGTTTGGAAACTGAGTCATTTTGTCTTAGTGAGAGGATAGGTTGATACTTGTGAATGTTTTGTCTAAGGTTTACCTAACTTATATATTAGTAGAAGGATGATAGTATTATCCAGTGTGTAGCAGGTAATAGTGTCCATTAACCATAGGGTAAACATATTGAATGAAATAAGCATGTCTACAACCTAGGATGTGAGTCATAGGCCTGGACGGTGACAGATATCATATCTTCACGTCTTTTGAGGTATGACCATTTTGCTTTGAAAATGTATCTTTTCAGAACAGACACATTTAAACACAGAAAGTTGTTCCATTTTTATTCGGAAGCCAAATAATCCGAAGTTGACTATTTCCAAACCGGTTGGTTTTCAGTCATTCGTTCCGATGCGGTTAATTGGTGCATGCACTAAGTAACCGGTCGGTTTATTATGATAGATGGACAAAGTGGTTCTTTAATAGATACCTTGGTGAATTCGGAATCCGACAATTTATGAAGAACTACTGGTTTTGTCTGTTCTAACCGATTTCCCTTTTAGGCATGTTAAGAGATGAGCTGACTAAGATCGGTTAAACCGAGTATGAAAACTTAGCTTCCTGTAGGGGCTTTGTGAAGATATCGGTCACTTGTTGTTCTGTTGATACGTATTCCAACCGGATATGCTTCAACATGACATGTTCCCGGATGAAGTGATGCCTTATGTCGATGTGCTTGGTTCTAGAGTGTAGAACCGGATTATATGTGATTGCTATGGCACTTGTGTTATCACAGAATATCGGAGATTCTTCGGCTGTGATACTGAAATCCTTCAGTTGTTGTTGAATCCACAGGAGTTGTGAACAGCAACTTCCGGCTGCAAGATATTCAGCTTCTACGGTTGACGTGACAACCGATGTCTGTTTCTTGTTGTGCCATGAAACAAGCTGATCACCTAGGAATTGGCATGTTCCAATGGTGCTTTTTCTGTCAACTTTGCAACCTGCATAGTCTGCATCTGAGTAACTTGTGAGGTTGAAAGATGAATCATTTGGATACCATAGACCGACTTCAAGGGTTCCCTTTAGATATTTCACAGGATTCGCTTTGCGGCTGTGTAGTGAGACTGTTTTGATTAGTCTGGAATCTCCCACACACACCGACCGCAAATAGTATGTCCGGTCTACTTGCTGTCAGGTATAGGATAGAGCCGATGATTCCTCGGTAGGCTGTCAGGTCTACTGCCTGACCATCATCATCCTTGTCCAATTTGATTGATGAACTCATTGGAGTAGCCGCAGAGGAACATGTGTCCATCCCAAATTTCTTTAGAAGTTGCTTTGTGTATTTGGGTTGACTTATGAATGTTCCTTCTTCGAGTTGCTTAACCTGAAGACCTAGGAAGAAACTTAATTCTCCCATCATACTCATCTCAAATTTGTTAGTCATCAAGGTTGAAAATTTATCACATAGCTTGGGATCGGTTGATCCGAAAATGATGTCATCCACATATATTTAAACAAGTAGGATGTGTTCCTTTTTCTCAAATTTAAATAGTGTTTTGTCCACCGAACCTATGCTGAAATCATGTTTTAACAAAAATGCGGTTGGTGTATCATACCAGGCCCTAGGAGCTTGTTTTAAGCCGTATAGTGCTTTGTTTAAGCGTTATACATGATTGGGCAGGTCAGCACTTTTAAAACCGAGTGGTTGTTCAACATATACCTCCTCACGTAGGTCACCATTTAAATGCACTTTTAACATTTATTTGAAAAACCTTAAAGTTTTTGAATGCAGCAAAAGCTAGAAAAATCCTAATAGCTTCAATCCGAGCTATAGGGGCAAATGATTCTTCAAAATCAATGCCTTCTTTTTGTTTGTATCCTTGTTCCACTAATCTGGCTTTGTTCCTCGTGACTAAACCGTCTTCATTGAGTTTGTTTCTGAATACCCATCTTGTTCCTATGACCGGTTAATCTTTCGGTCTAAGGACTAGGTACCAGACCTTATTACTCTCAAACTGATTTAGCTCTTCTTGCATTCCCAATATCCAATTTGGATCTGACAATGCTTTATCCACCTTTTTCGGCTCAATCTGGGATATGAAAGCGGAATTAAAGTATTCCTCCAGAATTTGTCACCTAGTTCGAACAGGTTTTGAAGGATCACCTATAATTAGCTCAGGAGGATGATTTGTGTTCCTTTTGAGATTCGGTTCAGGGGTGTCTACCAAATCACCGTTTACTTGATCAAGGCTATACATATCGGTAGGCTGAACAAGAATGTCAGACCGACCAATTTCCTCGGTTTGGGTCGAGGTGTCAGCTTCCTGCTGTGTGATAGCTTGATCCGGTTGGGTTTCAACATTACCCATTTGGTCATGGACAAACCTTCTGAAAACCGGAACCTCATTTTCACTATCAGAATGGATATTGTTATTTTCCAATCTGTTGTGTAGATCAAAGGATGATGTAGTGTTACTTTCAACCGATTCATCGAAAACGATATGAAGAGATTCCTCCACGGTTAAAGTTCTAATGTTATACACTCTGTATGCTTTACTAACTGCTGAGTAACCTAGCATGAATCCAACATCGGATTTTGCATCAAAAGGAGATAGGTAGGTTTTTCCATTTATGTGAATGTAACATTTACAGCCGAAGATTTTAAGATACCTAAGGTTATGAATCCTATCAAAGTATACTTCATACGGTATTTTGTTGTGAAACTTGTTGATCAAGGACCAGTTTTGCGTGTAACATGCAGTACTGATAGCTTCAGCCCAGAATTTCTGGGCAACACCCGAATCGGCTATCATGGCCAGGCCATTCTGTTGAGGAGTTCTAGCACTAGACAACTCGTGTCTAATACCGGATTCATCAAGAAATGCATTTAGATTACTGTTTGTAAATACGGTTCCTCTATCACTCCTAATGTTATTTATGCGTGTTGATTTTTCATTTTGCAAACGTTTAAGCAATGTAATAAAATTTTATGCGGTTTCACGTTTGGATGCCAAAAATATTACCCATGTATACCTAGAATAATCATCAACAACTACCATAGTGTAAAGCATACCACCTAGGCTAACAACCCTAATCGGTCCAAATAGGTCCATGTGAAGGAGATCTAAGCATCGGTTAGACTGAATGTGTCCTTTGCTCTTAAAGGTTGACTTAGTTTGTTTACCCATTTCGCATGCTGAACAAACCTTATCCTTATTGAATACTATATCAGGAATTCCTTCAACTAGCTTTTTACCGCGGATATAGTTTAAAGTTTTTAGGTTTAGTTGATTTAGTCTTTTATGTCATAGCCATGTTTGATCGGTTTTAGCTACCATACAAACCGAATTTTCTACTTCAGTTTTCCAGTCTACCTTGTATATATTTCCTAGCCTATTTCCGGTTAGTAGTATGTTACCCTGGGAGTTTTTAACTAAGCATGCATGTTTCAGAAATTCTACAGTGTATCCAGCATCACACATTTGGCTAATGCTCAGCAAGTTAAAATGTAGATTTTCAACTAAAAGTACATTATCAATTGTTAAATTACCATGGACAATCTTACCCTTGCCCACAGATCTACCTCTTGAGTTATCACCGAAAACAATCATTGCACCGGTTTCTATTCTGATGTCGGTTAGAAAATTTTTGTTTCCAGTCATGTGTCTGGAACAACCGCTATCCAGGTACCATTCAGAGTTTCCTAGCCGTTTCTTCATAACCTGCAAAATATACATATTTACAACTATTTGGTACTCACATTTACTTGGGTCCACAGGTGATTAGTCCCTTAGGTATCCAGACTTTAATAAGTCGGACGACTCTCCCGGTTATGGTTTTAACTAGTTATCCTGCACTCGGTTTGGAGTCTTTCTTTTTTCCTAAGAGGGCCTTATTCGGAGATGGTCTTTGGTTTATCCTATGCGGTCGTGGATTGGCTTGCCTATCTTTGGACTGGTTGGCTTTCCTTTTCTCAGGGTGAAGCCATTTTTGGGAATCAGATGGACCTACATAGATTAGTTCGTCTTCCGGATATGAGGCACTTAATTCCTCTTCATCGGTTAAGGAACTCTTGACAAAACTTACAAAGGGAAGATTATCCTTTGTGAGCCTCATTTTGTCGAAGTGGTTCCGGTTGTTGGATATGTTATTTTTTTATCCAAGACCAAACATGCACTCGGGATGTCTATTATAACTGCACATTCTGTTCACCATTTCACTGGATCTTTTCCATGCGGCTATTCGATATTGGGTTCGGGCATCTTCCTCCTCGGTCAACTCTTGAACTGACTCCTTGATCTGTTCGCTCTCAGAGGATAGTTCAGGTGCTGCCTAGATTTCCAGGATTTTATAAGGTTGTATGGTTTTTTGGTTCGGTCAAGGTAGGTGCTATGGAGTCGGTTCTAAAGTTAAGTTGGGTTGGTATTAGTGTTAATAGGTTCTTATACTCTACTACCATATCATTTAGAGCATTAAATAACTCATCTTTAGTAAATTCTTCACAGGGAGAATCAAATACCTGTTCCTCGTTTGCCATGAGACATGTGAGTTCGTCATCACTGTCATTGTGTGCCCATAGGCTTCCTCCATCATCTACTATCAGTGCTTTCTGAACTTCACTTCCTTCACCGGTTTGTGGGTAGTTATTTTGGTGGTTCTAATCGTCCGGTTTCCGGTTATCCCGCCTCAGTTTTCTGTATTCCCACCTGAAATGTCCCAAACAATTGCAATTATAACATCTAATGTTAGATTTGTCATCGTAGTTGTATTTAGTGTTGTTTGTCGGTTGGCTTCTCTTCATGAATCTGCCAAACTTCTGTGCAAGCATTGCCATGGAATCCTCAGTGAATTGTTCAGCGGTTCTGATCGGTGCAAGAGCAACCGGTTCTATGGATGTAACCAATGCTTTTGTGGAAGTTGAGGTAGAAACTTCATCCTCAATCCTAGATCTCATTTTGAACTCATATGCCTTAAGATATTCGAACACATCGTGTAGCTTCATCTTGCTTAGACAGTTTGATTCTCTCATCACCATTGTCTTTATATCTCATGTGCTTGGAAGAGATCTTAGCGCTTTCATGATGATTTCGTTGTTGTCATACTTCTTTCAAAGAGTTGATAGTTCGTCTATCACATCTGTGAACCGGTCACTGTACTCCCTCATTGTTTCTCCCGGTTTCATCTTAATGTTTTCGAACTTCTGGGTAGCCACCATTATCTTGTTTTCCTTGGTTCTTTCATTTCCCTCATGAATTTGAATCACTGCTTCCCATATTTCCTTTGCGGTTTGGTAATCTCTGACCTTACAGAATGTATTCCTGTCCAAACCGTTAGTGATGCGGTTTCTGGCATGGTTGTCCAGATTGTTTCTTCTCCTATCATCAGTTGTCCAATCCTTTCTATCTTTATCAATCTTTATATGTCCTTCAGTCAGAATGAATTGTATCTCATCGTACATTGTGATTAAATGCAGGTACATGCGTGCCTTCTAGTTGGAAAAGTCTTCACCTTCTAGCATTGGGGGCCGATCGAAAGACATGCTTGCTTGAGTATTGAAACTAATTGCTCTAATACCAATTGTTAGGATCTAGGTCGCGGCTGGCGGACCGGGGTCTGGCCAGTTAGCGCGTTTCACTCAAAGGTTGGTGATTAATCCGGTTAGAGATTAACACCGGAGTTTCAATACTACACAAACTGTCACAAACCCTTGAACCGAGTTCAAGTGCGGAAGTGGTTTGTTTCAGGTTGAAGCAGTACACACTAGATGGATAGAACCGGATTTAGGTGAGGTCGGTTTGGTGTATAGTCGGTCGGTTTGAGATTCAGTAGATCAGGTTAGGTAGAACCGGTTAGAATACAAGGCCGTCAGAAAGTAAATGACAAGATAGGTTTTATGGATGTTCGGAGATAAAGCTCCTACGTCACCTCTTCCTCTCGAAACCGCGAGAAGGATATTCACTAGTGAATACACAAACACAATCCGATCGAGACTTATTTTCTGCTCGATAACACCCGTACAATTTTAACCGAAATTGTAATCACACTTCAAATAAACACTTAAGCTCTAAATCTTGTAGAGAGATAAACTTGCAATAAATCTTAGAGCTTGTAGTTGGTAGGATTAGTAACCGCATTTACTCCTCTTGAGCTCCTTCTTTTATATGTGAAATGTGCCAACGGTAACATTTCATTTCCTTGAATCTGATTGGTTGAGTAGAGGTTCAGTGATTCAAACCTGGCGGTCTAGACTTCCAATGTAGGTCAAACCGGCTAGGTCTGTCTTTTATTTAGTATGGAAACTGTCGGTTGGACAGTTGCCTACACTTGGAGGATTGCGCCTCTGATTTATCCTGAAGTGGAAAGATCTTGTCGGACGATCTTCTGCAGCCTGCAGATTGTCCTCAAACTTGTATGAATATGGAAATACTAAAGTCTGTCCTTTCGGTATCATCCTCAACAAAAACTCGAAGTATCTATTTGTACTGGTCGGTTGTTTAGGTTAACCGGATGGCTTCCGGTTTTCATATCTTCAGATTGACCGAATGTCCAATGATTTTGGCCTTCTTATCTAACCGGTCTTATCTTCTTGCCGGTTTGGTTCTTGGCCGGTTGAGTGACTTGACCAATTGAGTTACTTGACCGGTTGAATGACTTGACCGATTGAGTTACTTGACCGGTTGGATTCTTTAATTTTTCCTGCATAGGAAGTTTGTTTTTGTTAAGTTCTATTTAACTGGTCTAATTTTATCTAACAAAGTTAGAAGCAGCCAGCAAGTCTAGCAAACCAAAATCTTACAAGAGGTCAAGGAGTTTTTAAAGAAAATCATCCTCTAAAGTTAAGGGATTAGTGGCTAGCAAAAAGACGTCTGCTAAGTCTAAATCATACACATTAATCACAACACAAAATTAGAAATTTATCAAAATAACTCAACTATGGATTCCTAAGGGACTGATTGACCGAGGACCCAAGTAAATGTGGGTACCAAACGATTGTAAATATTGTCTTGTGTAGGTACAACTAAGTAATTGCCTAGAGGATTTTGTTTGGTACCTGGACAACGGTTGTTCCAGACACATGACAGGAAATAAATGGCTTCTAACTGATATAGTAGACTGCTCAAGCTCTAAGATCACCTTTGGTGACAACAAGAAGGGTAAGATCATGGGTAAGGGTAATATTATCCATAGTAATATAACTATTAACGATGTTTTACTTGTTGACAATCTGTGTTATAACCTGATTAGTATTAGTCAATTATATGATAAGTTTGTCGGTTGATTTCCAAACTCATTAATGCCTATTTAAGGATCAGTAGGGTAATACTTTGCTGACCGGAAGCAGGGTAGGAAATTCTTATAAAATGAACTGGCAAAATAAGACATCTAACCATATGTGCATGATTGCCAAAAATGACCAGAACTGGTTATAGCGTAAAAGATTAAACCATCTAAACTTTAAAACCATCAATAACATTTATTCGCATAATTTAGTGTTCGGTTTACCTAAATTATAGTTTTCTAAGGACAAGGTTTGTCTTGCTTGCTAGTTAGGAAAACAGGGCATATCATCGTTCAAAAGTAAAGGGAAATCTCAATCAAACCGTTGCTTAGAACTTCTTCATATGGATCTGTTTGGTCCAATTCCCGTAAAGAGCTTAGGAGGAATGAGATTTACCTTAGTAGTTATTGATGATTTTTCACGATTTACGTGGGTAGTATTTTTGCAATCTAAGGATCAAACAACTGTAATTTTGATTAAGATCCTTAGAAGAATTTAAAACCAGAAATCTTTAAGTATTATTTCTATTCGAAGTGATCAGGGAATCGAGTTCACCAACAGACGCCTAACATTTTATCTCGAGGAGTCTGGTATTAGACACGTGTTGTCTAATGCTAGAACTCTACAGCAAAATGGCATTGCTGAGAGAAGAGTGAGGACACTGAAAAAAAGAGTGAGATCTATGTTGGCTGAATCAGGTGTTCCTCGGAAGTTCTGGGCAGAGGCCATAAACATAGCATGTTACACACAAAATCGGTCGATAATCAACAAACGTTTTGACAAAACACCCTATAAACTATTTTACGGGAGAATCCCTACAGTGTCTTACTTTAAAGTATTTTGTGTAAATGTTTTATTCATAACAACGAGAAGGAATATCTAACTACTTTTGATGCTAAAGAAGATGCTGGAATCATGTTGGGTTACTCCTCAGTAAGTAAGGCTTGCAGAGTGTACAACAACAGAACACAAATTGTTGAGGAATCCTTACATGTTGTTTATGATGAGTTTGTTGAAAGTAATTCTATTGATCTCGTCGACCTCACTAACAGATTAAAAGCGACCAGTCTTGAATCTGTGTGTGAGGATGAAGCTCTGACTAAATGATTTCATCGTTTGATCCTGTGGATGATCCGGTTGAGAACCAACCAGACGTTCAAACTCCTGTTCAACAAGATGTTAAAAGTTCTGACGTCGTGGGGCCATCTGATCAGATGACTAATCCTTTAGGACCCAACTTCAGATAGAATAAGAATCATCCACCGTAATTGATAATTAGAAATCCTAACTCTTCTCGTATGACAAGACGTCAATTGATGGATGAAATGGCCAACTCCGCCTTTATTTCTCAAATTGAACCCAAGAAAATTGGTGAAGCAAGGCTTAACCCAGATTGGATATGTGTTATGCAGGAGGAGTTAAACCAATTTGTGAGAAATAAAGTTTGGCATCTAACTCCAAGACCGACTGATCAATCCGTCATGTAACTAGATGGGTCTTTAGAAACAAGCTTAGTGAAGATGGCTTAGTTATAAGAAACAAATCCCGGTTGATTGTCCAAGGATACAAACAGGAGGAAGGCATTAACTTTGATGAGTCATTTGCACCTGCAACTAGATTTGAGGCAATCAGAATCTTCCTAGCTTACGCATCATTTAAAAATTTTAAAGTTTTTCAAATGGATGTGAAAAACGCAATTTAAAATGGTAAATAAAGATGTTTATGTTGAGCAACCCCCGGGTTTTCTAGATCATACTTTACCAAATTATGTTTTTAAACTTGACAAAGCTTTATATGGTTTGAAACAAACTCCAAGAGCTTGGTATGATACTCTAACTAAGTTTTTGTTTGATCATGATTTCGTTATTGGAACTGTTGATAAAACACTGTTTAAATTTTTTAAAGATTCTCACATTCTACTTGTTCAAGTATATGTTGATGACATTATATTTGGATAAACTAATCCCGAATTGTGTGAGAAATTCGCTAAGCTGATGCAGGATATGTTTGAGATGAGCATGATGGGAGAATTAACTTTCTTCCTCGGCCTTCAAGTTCGTCAGCTGGCGAAAAGAACATTCATCAATCAAGCCAAATACACCAAGGAGCTAATGAAGAAGTTCGGGATGGATAACTTCTCTACTGCAACTACTCCAATGAGCTCCTCCAGCAAACTAGACAAAGATGATGGTGGATAGGGTATAGACATCACTGCCTAAAGAGGTCTCATCGGATCTTTGCTCTATCTCACTTCCAGCAGACCAGCCATTCAATTTGTTGTTGGTGTCTATGGAAGATTGTCAGCTAATTCTAAACTCTCTCACTTCACTGCTGTTAAACGTATTTTGAAATATTTGAAGGAAACTCAAAATGTGGAACTGTGGTTTCCAAAGGATTTTATTTTCAATTTAACAAGTTTCTCAGATGCAGACTACGCAGACTGTAAAATAGATAAGAAAAACATGAGTAGAACTTGTCAGTTCCTTGGAGATCGTCTAATCTCATGGTTTAGTAAGAAGCAGACATTTGTTGCCACGTCTACAGCTGAAACCGACTACCTTGCTATAGGGAGTTGCTTCTCTCAGCTCTTGTAGGTTCAACAACTGCTAAGGGACTATGGGATAGAGGATGAAGAATCTCCAATTTTATGTGACAACACAAGTGCCATAGCCATCACCTACAATCCAGTTCTGTATTCTCGAACAAAGCACATCGAAATCAGACATCATTTCATCCGAGAGCATGTTAGTTTGAAGCATATTCGCTTTGAATATGTCCCAACAGATCAAGAAATGACAGACATCTTCACGAAGCCACTACCCGAGACTAAGTTTTCTCACTTTAGAAATATATTAGGACTTGTTGATCTTGCTTGATTTTCTTCTATGCATGAATTGAAGGGGAACATGTAGTTCAAATGTAAAGTAACAGACAAGTAGAAAGAGGTCTTAATACGTCCAATGGATTAGTAGTCTAAGAAGCATTTCTACTTGGACTAGAGTTTGCTTAATAAGTATACACTTCCATTTTGGATAAAAGTCTTGGTTGATAACCTGCACGGTTAGACGTCGAAGTCTAATAGACGCTTAGAAATTTATAAGACAAGAGCAATTGGACGCTCACGTCTAACCAAACACACGTCTTACACGTGGTGTTTATGCGTAACTAGACGGTCAAAGTCCAATAGACTTTTAATTGTCTATAAGACAAGCGTGATTAGATGCCGACGTCTAATAGACACATATCCAAATTAGAGGCAAGGAATGTGAAGAGTAAATTAAAACGTCTAACTACATATGTACTTAGATTGTTCATCTTCTGGCTATTGGGACAACTGTCCACTACCATCATATTTGTTTATGTATCTTTCCCGCCAAAAATAAAATAGTCATCTCTTAAATGGATTGAAGACATATGTCTTTCAATGTTAAAAGAATGACTAAAATGTCTGATGACCTTTCAATACACGTCTAACATTAATAGCCATATCTCATGATTAATCTTAAATGTTAGCTGTCTTAGTTGATGCGTCTCTTGGGAATAAGTTTCTTAGGTTTTTGACGATTCATATACTTATTACGTTAATAGCCATACGTCAACATGTTTCTATTTAAGAAATGGTCATACTCAAAGGTTTGAGTATCTCCCTTTTAAATCTTCAACTCCCTCTCTAAGAGTTCTTCGTTTGCCTCTTCGTATTCTTCAAGAAATATTCGCCTTCTCTTTTTGAAATGGGTTCTCTTGCACCTTCTACACTTCAAATTAACTTCTACTCTGTGTCCATGATAGAAATTCCAGGGATAGTAGCTATGTTTGATTCGCTCAAAGCATCAGGCCTCGATAAATTCCTCAAGGCCCCTATTATCATTCATGAACCTGAGGTTCGTGAACTTTTCAAATATGCTAGGCTATACAACGGCGTGCTTGTCACAGCCAAAATATTTTATGATATTGTTGCCTTCACTAAAGTGTCCTTCTCTCGTTTCTTCAACCTTCCATCTGAGGGACTATCTGAGTTCCTCCCATCTTTGAAGGAAGTTCTAACTTAAATGGGGCTTGTCTTCTCCGATACTTTTCTTGATGGGACTCTGGTTCCTGTCAATAACTCTGGACTGTGGTCCTCTCTAAAAGTTGAGTTCGCCTTACTCAACGACATCATTTTCCGATCCCTTCTGGCCAAGGGATGTTCTAATCATTACTCGAAGATGGTCTTCGAGATGATGATTTCTATCACCAAGGGAACATTAATCAACTGGTCGAGGGTCATTTTCCGTAATTTGATGGAGATATTTGAAAGGAGATCCCCTGGATATGTTGCTCCGCTTAGCATGTTTCTTCCTTCTATCATTTCCAGTGTCTCGGGACCTAAGATTCTCATCAAATTATCAAAGGTCTTGAACTATCAAAAGGTTCTTGACTACATTGTCATAGATATGAGACTCAAGAAAAAGAAAAGAAATCGGGAGACTCTTCTGGCCGAAAAAGATCAATAGGAATCCATCTCTCCCAATGATGTTAAAAAGGGGGAAAAGGAAAAGATTGGCCTTAGATTTCGAGAGAAGAAAATCTTTTGCTATTTTTGAAAATCTTTCGATTATCAATCATGTTATGTCTCTTCTGAAAATATGAATATATAATCTTTTGCTATCTTTTCCGTTGATGATTAACAAATGTGCTTATACATCTCTAATCTTTTATTTAAGTTTTAACATCATCAAAAAGGGGAAAATTGTTGGGTCAAATTAGTTTGAATAACGATATTTTGATGATGAATATGTGTAAAACTTAAATAAGAATGAAACTAAGCCGTCTAAATTGTGTTTATGTAGGAGCATCAAGATCTAGCTAACTTAGATGCGATCTAAGCAGGCTAATTAGACGCATTATAGTTAGACGTAGTTAGACATGCACTCTAACATATACATAGTTAGACATGCAGTCTAACAGATACGTAATCAGAAATGCAGTCTAATAGATACGTAGTTAGACATATAGTCTAAGAGATGTGTAGTTAGACGTGCAGTCTAACAGATGCTTAGTTAGACGTGCAGTCTAACAGATGCGTAGTTAGACGTGCAGTCTAACAAATGCGTAGTTAGACGTGCAGTCTAACAGATACGTAGTTAGACGTGCAGTCTAACAGAAACGTAGTTAGACGTGCAGTCTAACAGATACGTAGTTAGATGTGTAGTCTAACAGACACATAGTTAGACGTGTCGTCTAACTCCATTAAATGTATGAGTCTAATGGGATACTCTTGTACTATGGAGGCTTTCCAATGGGCACTTTTCACGTGTCTATCCAGAAGATTTGACCGTTGGTGCATTTCTACTATATATTTATGCTAAAGGACAACGGACGAACTGCCTCTCGAATTACTAGTTGCTAGCTCACTTGCTTACTGATTTGTACATCATCTTTAAGTTTAAGAGAGAAAATCAAAATTTGTCTATCTAAGAAATATTCTTAATTATATTGTAAGTTGAACAGAGTCTGTTCTGTTCAACATAGTGTTAGATAGCCAGTAAACTGTATTTGATTCAAAGATGTATAGTGAAATTCTTTCAGTTGTTGGAAGAAGGGGTGACGTAAGAGAGTTTGCTCCGAACATCCATAAACAACTTGTTGTGTCATTTACATTTTGTCTTTCCTTCTCTCATTGGTTCGTAGCTTCAAACCTGAGCAAACAGTTCCTAACTTGAATCGCTTCAAGAGTTTGTAAGGTTTGTGAAGAATAGAAAGTGATATTAATCCTTAATAGGATTTCTATCAAACCGTTTTCCAGAAGTTGTCATTAATAGTTAGACCCTCGTCTCTATTGATTACACTGTTCCTATCACTCTCTCTACAAAAAAATCTTTCTTTAAGGACTTCAAACACTCTTCAAACCATTGTTCCTTATCAAATATTTATAATAGTTTCTACTCGTTCTATAATTCATCGTTTATTTCAATCACTTCTAGCATATCCACTCCTTAATTGATTTTAACCGGTGAGTAAATTCCAGCTATGAGTTGACCTCCGATAGTGAGGACCAATCTTAAAAGATTGAAACAATAATGGGGGTGGATATCTCGTCTACAAGTTCAGATGGAGGCTATAAACACTAATGTCACAAAAAATCTCACCTCCTATAGTAAAATGAATATTCTCCGAAAGGATATACGAAAAATCAATCATATAACTTTCCGGGTTGTCCAAGAGTTTACTATGAAAGTATTTCATTTTATTTGTACAACTTTTGATGCTTTATGCATAATATGAACTACTATATATTTATATATATGTTACTCATTTTGAGTTTTAATGAATATTTTGTTGTTTTTACTGATTTCATATATAAAATATGTGTTTTTGGTTGAGAATAACTACATAGATTATGTGTTGGATTCCTTGTATGCGAAAACGATTGAAAGGAGCATGTGATAAACTAAAATGAATAGATAGAAGCAAGAGATTGAAGAACAATGAATGAAGTTTAATGTCTTTTAATTGATGTTTTTGAAATTGTTGGATATTTGTCATTATTTTTTAACATTATGGTTGTTTATTTTTGAACAATTTATGGTTACGATTGTTATTTTTTTAACAGTTTATGGTTATTTATTTTTTTGGTTTACAACATTTTCTTCCAATCTTTATTCATAGTTTTGGTTTTAAAAAAAATAAATTATACCTTAAGTTTTATAACATTTACATTTTTTTAGACATATTTTTATGGAAATTATTGCGAATAATATTGATAATCAAATGACTTTTGTAATAAATAATTTTTAACTTTTGGATACAAATCCACTGTATGAAAGTGCAATAACTTTTGCATTAATCCATGTTATCGCTAAATTGTTAATTTTTTTACAATATCGATAATACGTATTATTGCGAAACTTATTGTGGACCGAATGACATATTTTGTAGATATTTTTGAACTCTCGCGTAGAAATTCCCTATATGAGAGTGTAATAACTTTTTACCTAATTTATGTTCATCATCAACAACTATAATGTTTGCAATATCGATAATATGTATCATTGCGAAACCTATTGCGGATTGAATGACATATTTTATAATTAATTTTCAACTCTCAAAAAAAAAATCCACTATATGAGAGTGCAATAACTTTTGGACTAATCAATGTTTATCGCCAAATTACTTTAATGTTTGGCAATATCGATAATACATATTATTTTGAAACCTATTGTAGATTGAATGACATATTTTATAAATATTTTTTCAACTCTCAGGTAAAAATCTCTTGTATGAGAATGCAATAATTTTTGCATTAATCCATGTTAATTGTCAAACGCTATAATGTTCGTAATACCAATAATACGTATTATTGCTAAACTTATTACGGATCGAATGATATATTTTGTAAATATTTTTCAACTCTTAGATAGAAACCCCCTTTTTATAATGCAATGTCTTTTGTACTAATCCATGTTCATTGCCAAATTACTGTAATGTTTGTAATATCGATAATACATATTATTGCGAAATCTATTGCGTATCGAAAGACATATTTTGTAATATTTTACAATTCACAAGTAGAAATCTCTTGTCTTTTGCACTAATTCATGTTCATCGCCAAATTGCTGTATTATTTGTAATATAAATAATACGTATTCATTGCCAAATTGTTGTAATGTTTGTAATAACTATAATACATATTATTGCAAAACCTAGTGTCAAACGAATGACATATTTAGTAACTATTTTTCAACTCTCCAGTAGAAAATCCATATTTTATAATGCAATGTCTTTGTATTAATTCATTTTCATCGCCAAACTGCAGTAATATTTGCAATTTTGTAAATTCCTGATGTTGCAAAGTTTAATGCAAATCTTTATTAACGTTAAACTAATTAAACTAGTAATAATTTTTTCGTTAACACTACACCAAAATATACATTTGGTGACACATAATCTCCAATGCACATTAAGCGTTGACAAAAATAAAAAAAAAAATTATCTAACATTTTACTGTCTATATGACAACTTTTATTATTTTATTTATATTTGTAAAACCCTTCAAACAATAATTAGATAACGTTTTATTTTAATATTTTTTTCTTTGTTTTATACTTTACTTGTAAAAAAATTTAAATTGATTTTACAATATATTTGATTAGTCATTAAAATAAAATTGTATATTTATTTTATCTCAAAGTTTAAATTTATTTATATTTTGAGTCAATTAAATATAATTTTATTATTAATTTTAAATTAATAAAAAAATTAAATTAATATTAAATTAAATAAAAAAAATAAAAAAAAAATCTTTAAATAATTAATATAATAAATTAACTATTAAATAATTCAAATTCAAAATTATATAAATGTATTTATAATTAATCTAATAAATTGAATTTAAAACAAATAAATTTTATAATTTAAATTGAATAATGGCTAGTTGAGTTCTGAAATTGTCTTTATTAATTATCTATGAAGTTAGGTTAAATGGAAGTAGGAAGTTTTCTCTATCCAACTCTCTACCGAATAGAATGGCCATCAAATTGGATTTCCCAACAACGAACGAGACTAGTCGGAGCTTACCAATCTACATAGACGGTGTCTCTCTGGTGGTTGTTCTCCTCAATCGTGCCATCTCCAGCATTGCTCCCGTAATTGGCGCTAGCAGGTAAGATGAATCATATGGTTCTCAAGCTTCCTTAACTTTTTCTTTCTTGATTTGGTATTTTAATTTATCTAGGAGAGATTAGAGAGAGTGAATAGGTCATTCTTAAAATTCAGGGGTAATGGCGAAGATGAAGAATGAAAAACAAAATTTAAGTTGGATGAGATTAAATATAAAAGATGAGAATAACAAAATAGCTGTAGATATCTAAAAAATCTGCCTCCATTTGAAAACACTTTTTTATTTATAGGTTACAGCGTAATTTCCAAGTCTCTCATTAATAATGTTGTGCTATTGATTTTTTTCTTTTTGACCAACTGAAATGTGACTCAGTTGAAGGTCTTCAAAACCTGAATTCGAAAATTTCTCCTCACAGAGTTAGTAATTTTTCTTTCTTTTTAATTGTCTCTATTTTGTTTGACATGTGGAGTGTATGTACGAGTCTATTGTAAAATTCTACGCAATCAATTATTACTTTATTATGAATGTACATTTAGTTCTTATTTTTCTGAAATCTCTATCACAGGGAAAACATCAAAAAGGTTTCACAAGAGCTGATCTAGTGAAGAGACTTGAAATTATAAAGGTATATTTTTTTCATTGTTGACTTCAAATGTATATCAATTTTGTTTGGTTGTTGCATTAGGTTTTACTTGAACCTTCTCCTTACTTTCCTTTTCCAATTATTATTATTCAGGTCAAACATGAACTTTCCCCTCATCTGTCAGATTTGTTCGAATAAAAAATGGAATGCAGCTAAAAAGAAATGCGAAATAGAGTTGTTTCTAGTTTTCTACATTTCTTTATTGGGAAATTCATAATTATCAATCTTTATCCATCAGACTATTAAGAAAGTTGAATGGCAGTCCAAAATGAGATCGTATAGTTTTAGAAAAACTACCCACCATTATTTGATGCTAGGTTTGGTTACAAATCATATTTGATGTGTTATTTAATTCTTTTATTGGTGTTTAATCACAACATAAAAAACTTTCACGTTGATGGGTTATGTCACGTGTATATAGTTAAATAGTTTAGTTAGTATTAATAGTAGTTAGTATGATACAAATTTAGTGTATTTGGTTAGAATATTAGTATAAATAGAATACAATGTAATCAATTGGGATATTGAACAATGGTGAAGAATAAGTGTAGTGGCATATAGTTTTTCTAAGGTATATTATCTAAATTCTTGAACCAATTAAGTCTTATCCTCATATATTTTATTTGGCACACTATAAACTTATGTGGCAGAAACAAAAGAAAATTTAGCAATAAAAAATTGTCATTTTATCCTTGTTGTTTATTTGAATGGGCATTTAAACTTTTTTTCTATTATATATGTGTGTTAGAACAAAGAACTACAAACCCATTATGACACCCTAAAACCTATGATGAATGAAATGAATAATTTGATATTTAAACACAATCAATCAATGAAAGGATATTTTCGACTGGTCAAAAATCTATTACTTTTTCTTTATTCATATTGGTAAGATAGTTGTACAAGTATGTGTAACATATCAAGGTAGTTGTTATCAAGTTTGTGGTGTTATATTAAGGTTTTTCTGTTTTGTATAGTGCACTGAGTCTAGCCTTGAAACTTAGCATCTACTTTTGTAGAGATGTTCGATGGCTTTAGACCATTTGTTCTAGATATTATATTTTGCAAACAAGGCTTCCAACCTGATTATTTGACTAAATATGTTAAGTCATTCCATAAAAAATCTAAGGAAATAATTCATATTATTGAGAGAAGGTTAAGGAGCTAAATAATGGAGATGTGAGATTATTTTATGTTTTTCAAATAATTCTTAGTTCACTTTATATTATTTAGTATGTTTATTTTGGGTTTACAGGAGCAATTTTAATCAAAATAATTGGGGTAGAACATTTGGTAATGTCTGGCGAGCTATCCGTTTTATTTGGTGTAAAATTGTAGTTTTGAAACATAAATATATTTAAACACAAAATTAATTTAATTATTAGTTTGATGGTTTATATTTGTGTAGATTGCTATCAAAAAAATTAAGAGAAAATATTACTCTTAGAAAGAGTGTCTTAATTTGAGGGAAGTTAAGGTATGCAATTCACCGATTTGTTCTTACTTCTCATTTATATAATGATTGAATTTAATGTTATCTTAATATTTGTAGTCACTACAAAAAAAAATTAACCATATGAATATCGTAAACCTTACGCAAGTCATTAAGAAGAACGATGTATTTGTAAGATTCTTGAAGAAAACCTTGGTTTCTTAAATAAAAGAAAAATAATTAATGAACTGACAAGTGTTTGTCGAATAATTAGTGTGTTAAATTATTACTATTTACTTTTTATTAGTTTCATGTCTAAAAACAATGCATGTTGACAATAGAGAATTTGTAGAGGTGTCTTCAACTTACTAGTGTAAATAAATACCAACAAGTGGTGGTTACAGTTATTCTTAACTTGCATTTTTACAACTTTTTTATATCAACTACAATGTTGATAATGACTATGGATGTGTTATCTCACTACACATTTCACATAATTCATCAATTGAAAAAAACTAAATAACGTGAAAAGTGAAAAGCTTATTGAAATATGTTTCTGTTATACAATATTTTTCATAAAAAGTTTTCTGGTAGAATCCAATATTTTTCACATACACGTAATAAATCTTAACTCCTTATTTATGTTTCTTATACTATTTTCTATTTTAATTTATATTTGCAAGGACACCTAATGTTAAGAGAAAGCAAGTTGAGGTAGTAAGTAGTTTAACAAGATTATTATCGATATTGTGATTTCATCTTATTAGAACTTGTTTTATTAAAGGTAGTCAATCGCCTATTCAAGGAGAGTAAAAAAATTTTTGTGTACTCATGTGACTTGAAAGTAACTCTTGTTACAATTAAAACCATTGCCAACATTTGAGGTTCAAAAGTTAAAACCATTTCCAGCATTTGTGGTGCAAAAGAGGTATACATGTTACATTGTTTTCTAATATAAGTGTTGAAACATTGTCAACATTTTTTGTGTACTCATTTGACTTGAAAATGTGAAATTTGGAATCATTAATAGAAGTTAAAGTTGAGAAGCAAGTTGAGGGAATTGTGGATGCATTAATAGAAGATGAGACAACTACACTCAAGTAAGCAATCAAGGGTAAGATTGTCCAAGTTGGTGATGCTGTAGAAGAGGGATAATCGCTTAAGGATCATGTCTGAAAGTGTAACAGAAAGTAGTAAAGTTCTTTCCATATCAAAGAAACTAATTATTTGAAAATTAATGTTATTTTTATTTAATTATTTAACTTTTTTTTTATTATCTATGAAATGGTGGTGTTTTTATTTCATTATTTAATTTATAAAAAATTAAAATATTAAAACAACATCAAAAAAATATAAAAATAAAAAATAAATAAATAAAATTTTAAAAGAATTGTTAAAAACATAAACTAGACTATTGGCAACGTTTGAGTTACTGTTACCAATGCTTAAATAAGCCTTGTAAATGTCCCTACTTTCGGCAACGTATAAATTAGTAGTATCGACGCTTAAATAAGCGTTATTAAAACTTGGGCCCACCCTGCTTCCGACGACGCAAGAATAAGTGTCGGTAATATTTTTGACGACGCTTTTAAAGGTTGACAGAAATCTTTTTAAGCGTCGTCGTAAGTTTTTTTTTTGTTGTAGTGGAACAAAGTATTTAATACTTTTAACTACCACCAACTACCAATGTAGTTGTGTAATTAATTCATTCACTTCATATTTTACAATTTCTACAATTAGTTATATCAATTGCTGTATCTCTATTTTATATTCATCCTTTAATCAATAACATCAAGTTCTTCAATATATTTTATATAACATCAAGGTAAATATATGTCTATACTATTTTCAAGTATGTCTCCATGATGTATCATATTTTTAGAGAATTTTCACCTGCAGATTATATATACACAAAATAAGTCTGGTCTGATTTGGATATAAAATAAGAAACTTGAATGCATGGAATTTTTTTTAAAAGTTTAGAAGAGTTCATTTCATTTGGCACAACTCAGCTTGTCTATATGAATGGTGAAAAAATTAAGTCCTCTTACAAAAATGTTGTATTCAAAAGTTCATTACGTTAGAATTATGCCATAATCATATGTTAAGATATAGATTCATGGAAAACTATTATATGTGAGCTGCACATGGGAATCAATTCAAAAGTTAAAGGTATACAATTATGAACATAAACGACCTTCACTAGGTTACAATGAAAGATCAAATACATGTGAGTCAATGATATATGACATGTCATCAAGTTACCAAACAAATGTGGGGAATAAAGCTTCTACCAAATTAAATACACATATTTTATCTCAAATAGTTCGAGCATGCTTTAAATCAAAATCTGGACTACATTAGGTCAATATTGCCCAAAAAAATGTATGCATGATAGTTTTTATAGCAGGAAGAAATTGGTTAAAAGATTTGAGTTTTCTTGTGATTAGAATCGATGTATGTAGAGATTGTTGCATACTTTATTGGGGTAGATATTGATAAACAATCATGTAGGTTTTGTAATCTATCTAGATTCAAAGAAAATATAGTTAAACCAAATCCCCATAAACAACTATTTTATTATCATCCTAGGATCATATGTCATCCTTCTAATGGAGAGGCTTGGAAGAGGTTTGATAATCATTATTCAATATTTGCACTCGAGCATAAAATTGTTTGACTTGCCTTTGTTAAGACGAATTTGCTCTTTTTGGACAGTTTGGAAAACCATATTATGTTGGCCAGTAATTCTAACACTATATAATCTACCATCGTGTATGTACATGAAGTCGCCATATATATTTATTTAACTAATTATTACTTGGTCAAAAATTTCACTAAGAAATATTAATATTTTCCTTCAACAATTGATAAGAGGAGTTACAAATGTTGTGGAATATTAGTGTTCCTACCTATGATGTTTCTCGGGGTGAAACATTTAACATGAATGCAATATTTGTCTTTTTTTAGAAAATGGTTTAACACCATTTTATTAAAAAAACCCAAAAAGTGGGAGGGTCATTAATCAAAACTAGACAAACCCTAGTTTTGATTGTAAGTTGACGAACAAATAACCCAAATAGTTCTGAATGGTGGCAGTCAAATCACATTACAAATATAAATTACAATGAACAAATATTACAATCTATCTATCTCAACTTGTCTTGTCTCCATGTCTGCCTTTTTTACCATATTACCTTCTTCCACATCCCATTCCTCTCTCGTTCTTCATGAAAGGAGATTGAATTGAAGCAGGTGATGATGTTTGTCTGCTTCCATTATTTAATCTTCCTTTATATGAACCCGTACTAATATGATAATTCTTCAGAATTTTAATGATTTTGTCATTGTTTTTCTATGTGCTTCAGTTTTACGCGTTTGATGATCAACAACCTTAATTTCTTCTTCGCTTTTCTCCTCTACTATATCTTTACTTTCATCTTCTGCCTCTTCCTCTTCCTTGTCTTTAGGTTTATAAGCATCTCGTGTTTCATCAATTTCATTGCTTTCTTCATTATATGATTTTACCTTGTTTTATTCTTCTACATTATTGTTTTCTTCCTTCTATGATTCTTCCTCTACATTTTTTCCTTGCTGATTGTCTTTAACTTCCCCAATATGCTATTTGTTCCTTGATTCTTCCGTTTCATTTTTCTGTTTTTCTTCTTCTTGCCTTTCAGGATGTTTTTGTCTTCCTCAATTGATTTTGTACATTTAGTGTTAGCATGTTGAAAAGTATTGTAGAAATTACATTTATGTGGCCTCCATTCATATGAGATTTCCATGACTGTAGACTTTCCATTCCCGACAACTACTATCATGTTCTTTGCTATTGTACTTCGAGGATGCAATTCAATGTTTATTATAGAAAAGGTAAGTTGTTCTCCTTCTTCTATAATTAGTTCCATGTATAATAGTTTCCCCAATAAACTTGCAAAGTGACTAAGAGCTTCTGCATTGGACATGTGTGTTGGGATGTTCCAAAGCTTAAACCATATTTGGGTTATTTCCTTTGGTTTTCTTAGAAGGTTCAATTCTTCAGACCATCTCTCCAGCTTATATAGTTGGATCCAATATAAGTATGCATATATTTCAGAATATCATTCAAGTTTGATCCCTTCTTGAACTGTAGAAAATTGAAATCATGTATGTTTGTTGAAACATTCTTTAGTCCCTCATACTCTTATTATTTCATTAAAGCTTCTTTGGTAACTGAGAATGATACTATGTTCTTCCTTATGTAGTTTTCAACCACTACATTTTTGTTAGGATCGGGATCGCCCTTGGAGGACTTGGGTTCCGGTTTGAAGGGAGAACGCTTACACAACACACCACACAATGTTGGTAATAGTCCGGTTAGACACTAAAACCGCTTCTTAACACTGCACAAGCTGTCACAGACTCTTGAACTGGGTTCAAGGGCGGAAATGTCTATTTCAGCTTGAAGCAACACTCAAAGTTTGATTTGGATGATATTTATGAGGAGTCGTTTAGAGATGAGAGGGGGACCGGTTCGGTTAAGGAAGAGGATTATGTTCCGGTTTGGTTTGAAGTAAATGATAGTTTGGTTTAGAGTGAGTAGGCCGGAAATAAAGAAAATAACACAAGACAAGATTTTTTATGGATGTTCGGAGCAAACTCTCTTACGTCACCCCTTTTCTCAGATGATGAGAAGGATTTTCACTAACTTTGAATGTTACAACACTCACACAATGCCGAACGAGTCTTAATCACTACTCGTCGGTTACACCACTTACTATGATGTAATACAAACACGTTTACTCAATAGTAAAATACACACACAATACTCAAATACTTTCAGGAATTTCAATCACTTATGCGTAAGATCTTTCATTTTCTGTTTCTTCTCTCTTGAATGAGCTTTTTCGTAATGTTCTCGCGCGTGTTTACGTGTTCGCGCGAGGGTCTTATTTCTTGAAATGATTCAGCTTCCTTTTATAGTGAAAGGATGACAACGGTCATCTTTTCTCTCTCCAAGAGATTGGTCACTAGAAGCCGTGCCGGTTGACACATGGCAGACATACATAAACCAGTTTGGACACATGATAGACATGCATAAGTCGGTCGTTTTTCTCTCTTACATATTCCCAAGGAATATTGTAATCATTATCCTTCCCCATGCCTGGTTTCTTCTCTTACATATTCCCAAGGAATATTGTAATCATTATCTTGCCCCATGCCTGGTTTCTTCTTTTACATATTCCCAAGGAATATTTTGTTTGTCTTAACACGTTATCTTCAAGATATTCATATCTTTTGAATAATCTGCCCGTTGAAGTTGTACGTTAGCTCTTAGGATTTTCAATGGATTGAACTAGTCGGACACTTTCGGTTTGCAACTCAACCGGTCCTGAACTTGAACCTATCCAGATTTCTGAACATAGGTTGAACCTATCCGGATTTTATCTCAAACTTGAGAATGCTGAAGGTATTTATTAGCCAGAGCTGAGAGTAATTAAATGATTGGAGCTCATGCTTCATTAAGTGTCGTTAGACCGAACCGGTTGACTAAACTGTTTGACCGAACCGGTTGACTGAACTCCGGTTGACCGAACTGGATGACTGAACTCTGATTGACCGAACCGGTTGACTGAACTCTAGTTGACCGAACCGATTGACTGAACTCTTGTTGACCGAATCGGTTGACCAAACCGGTTGACTAAACTCTAGTTGACTGAACTCTTGTTGATTGAACCGGTTGACTAAGCTTCTTGACCGAACCGGTTGACCAAGCTTTTACTTCAAACCGAAGTCAAACAACCGAACCGGTATATATATTTCCAAGCCGATCTTGCCTATACGTAAATTTCGGATTTTGCTCAGTTTCCCTGAAATAGCAAAACTTTAAATATTATTTGCAGTCGGTGAGATTTAATCCCTGGTCACCTGTGTGACAAATAGGAGTGTTTACCACTACGCTACAGCAGCTTTTTGTTATATTTAAACCAATTAATATACTTGATATGACTTAGCGGTTTAACATATTTATTTGAACTTAATTTATCTATTCATTAAACTTTTCATAAGTTCTAACAATTATTTTCTAACAATTTCTCCCTTTTTGATTATTTAGAAATAAATATTCAAAACTTGTAATCGTTGGTCGGATTAAAATTAACTTACTTAATTTTTCTAACAATTTCTTCCTTTTTGATTATTTAGAATAAATATTCAAAACTTGTATTTGTTGGCCGGTTTTGAAAAAGCTTATATTTGTTTGGCCGGTTTAAAGAGCTTATATTTGTTTGGCCGGTTTAAAGAGCTTATATTTGTTTGGACGGTTTTAAAGAGCTTTTATTTGTTTGGCCGGTTTAAAGAGCTTATATTTGTTTGGCCGGTTTAAAGAGCTTATATTTGTTTGGCCGGTTTAAAGAGCTTATATTTGTTTGGCTGGTTTAAAGAGCTTATATTTGTTTGGCCGGTTTTAAAGAGCTTATATTTGTTTGGCCGATTTTAAAGAGCTTATATTTGTTTGGCGGTTTTAAAGAGCTTATATTTGTTTGGCGGTTTTAAAGAGCTTATATTTGTTTGGCCGGTTTAAAGAGCTTATATTTGTTTGGCCGGTTTAAAGAGCTTATATTTGTTTGCCCGGTTTTAAAGAGCTTATATTTGTTTGGCCGGTTTTAAAAAGCTTATATTTGTTTGGCCGGTTTTTGGAAAAATGGTTTGGTTTAAGGAGAACTTTATTTTTTAACAATTTTTCTTCAAATTTTGTAATCTAAAAATCCTAAAATATTTCTAAGAGAAGAAAACTTAGACTCGAGAAGTGGCTTTGTGAGGATGTTAGCCACTTCATGCTTGTTCCCTTCATGTGATGTGTTCGTCAACAGCTGGCCCGGATACAATGTTGTCTCTTCCAAGCTTTTGTCTTGATTTACCTACATTCATAGACAATAGAAAATTTGGTCCCCATTTTTCTTTGGGTCCGTGGCTTATTAATCCCTTTGGAATCCATACTTTGATTATTTTAATGGATTTTCCGTTGTGTGTACGTATAGTATATCTACCTGCTGATTATTTAACTTCAAAAGATGATTTTCGGTAAACATCTCTAAACTTTCAGTCAAGTTTCTCTTTGCCATACAAACTGGCTGCCCTTCTCTCAGGTTTCAGCCAGCTTGAAGTTGGCTTTACATAAATCATCTCATCCTTTGAAGTTAAAACATTACAGCTTGTAATTTCTTCCTTGAGCTTCTCATTCACATATGAGATCTCATTTATTGAAACATCAACCTCTTTGATTTAAGATGAACATTTTGAACTATCAAACTTATTTTTTGAAATAGTTTGATTAAGGAATTTTGACAGTTTTCTATACTTAATGACCATGTCATTTAGTGCAGCAATTAGATCATCTCGGGTAAAATCATCAAAGGAGAGATCAAATTCCTCAAATTCTTTCTTAGCCGTGAAGTTGGTTTCAATTTTATCATCACTGTCGCTGGATGATGAGTCGTCTGAATCGCTATTGGCCCATTTTCCCTTGCTTTTAGCAGCCATTAGAGCCTTCTGCTCTTTCTGGTTCTCCTTTGTTTGATCACTACCTTCAAACAGTTGGATCAACTTTTCCCACACTTTTTTCCCGATTTGCATTCCATGACTTTCTCAAAAGTGTTGTTGTCTAAAGATTTGAAAATATGTCTCAGGCAATGGTTGTCTAGGTTACTTCTTCTCCTATCTTCAGCCGTCCATGCTTCTTTCTCCTTTTCAATCTTTATCGGACCTTCCTTAAGGATGGTGCTCATTTCATCATCCAACGTGATCAGATATAAATACATCTGAACCTTCTAGCCACTAAATGCCTCAATGTTTAGCATAAGTGACCAATCGTTGTGGTCATTCTTCTCATCTTCTTTCGGTTGCTTGAGTGTTAAGAACCTCGCTCTGATACCACTTGTTAGGATCGGGATCGCCCTTGGAGGACCGGGGTTCCGGTTTTAAGGGAGAACGCTTACACAACACACCACACAATGTTGGTAATAGTCCGGTTAGAGACTAAAACCGCTTCTTAACACTACACAAGCTGTCACAGACTCTTGAACCGGGTTCAATGGCGGAAATGTCTATTTCAGCTTGAAGCAACACTCAAAGTTTGATTTGGATGATATTTATGAGGAGTCGGTTAGAGATGAGAGGGGGACCGGTTCGGTTAAGGAAGAGGATTATGTTCCGGTTTGGTTTGAAGTAAATGATAGTTCGGTTTAGAGTGAGTAGGCCGGAAATAAAGAAAATAACACAAGACAAGATTTTTTATGGATGTTCGGAGCAAACTCTCCTACGTCACCCCTTCTTCTCAGATGATGAGAAGGATTTTCACTAACTTTGAATGTTACAACACTCACACAATGCTGAACGAGTCTTAATCACTAATCGTCGGTTACACCACTTACTATGATGTAATACAAACACTTTTACTCAATAGTAAAATACACACACAATACTCAAATACTTTCAGGAATTTCAATCACTTATGCGTAAGATCTTTCGTTTTCTATTTCTTCTGTCTTGAATGAGCTTTTTCGTAATGATCTCACGCGTATTTACGTGTTCGCACGAGGGTCTTATTTCTTGAAATGATTCAACTTCCTTTTATAGTGAAAAGATGACAACAGTCATATTTTCTCTCTCCAGGAGATTGGTCACTAGAAGCCGTGCCGGTTAACACATGGCAGACATGCATAAACCAGTTTGAACACATAGTAGACATGCATAAGCCGGTCGTTTTTCTATCTTACATATTCCCAAGGAATATTGTAATCATTATTCTACCCCATGCCTGATTTCTTCTCTTACATATTTCCAAGGAATATTATAATCATTATCTTGCCCCATGCCTGGTTTCTTCTTTTACATATTCCCAAGGAATATTTTGTTTGTCTTAACACGTTATCTTCAAGATATTCATATATTTTTAATAATCTGCCCGTTGAAGTTGTACGTTAGCTCTTAGGATTTTCAATGGATTGAACTAGCCGGACACTTTCGGTTTGCAACTCAACCGGTCCTGAACTTGAACCTATCCAGATTTCTGCACATAGGTTGAACCTATCCGGATTTTATCTCAAACCTGAGAATGCTGAAGGTATTTATTAGTCGGAACTGAGAGCAATTAAATTACCGGAGCTCATGCTTCATTAAGTGTCGTTTGACCGAACCGGTTGACTGAACTCCGGTTGACTGAACTCTTGTTGACCGAACCGGTTGACCGAGCTTTTACTTCAAACTGAAGTCATACAACCGAACCGGTATATATATTTCCAAGTCGATCTTACCTATAGGTAAATTTCGGATTTCGGATCTTACCTATAGGTGAGATTTGATCCCTGGTCACCTGTGTGACAGGCAAAAGTGTTTACCACTACGCTACAGCAGCTTCTTGTTATATTTAAACCAATTAATATACTTGATATGACTTAGCGGTTTAACATATTTATTTGAACTTAATTTATCTATTCATTAAACTTTTCATAAGTTCTAAAAATTATTTTCTAACAATTTCTCCCTTTTTGATTATTTAGAATAAATATTCAAAACTTGTAATCGTTGGCCGGTTTAAAATTAACTTACTTAATTTTTCTAACAATTTTCTCATTCCTTAATACATTTTTCTTCTACTTTATTTGGCAGTTTAAATTCAAAAGAAGAATTAAGTACCTTCATGTCATCTTTCAAGTAGATTTTTTCTTTATAAGCATGATCATCCTTTCTTTCATGCATTATTTTTCTAGACTTTGTTTACTCTCCAGTTAAAATTATTCCTAATAGTATAGGTCTTTGATTTAAGGATCTTCATTAGCTCCCTCATTGTTTCAAGTGACCAGTTTACTATCTTTTCATACTATTCCTTCTAAATTTTGGTCCTTAAGATAATATATATTTAATTATACAATTGTTTACTAAATTTACTCTTTGTTGATCACAATTTCCATTTTCTTTGCATGCATTAGGAGCTTTGTGGTTTGATTTTTTAGTCTAAAGAGATTTTCTCTTTCATTGTAACTAACCTTCAAAATTCCTTATTTATTCCTCTATTTTTCTACTGTATTTTCTTTAGAATTTTTATCAGCAATTGGTTCATTACCTTGCTGTATTTCTGTTTTATCTAGATAATTTTTTCAACAATCCTATCAATTTCCTTTTTAGCTGCCTCCTTTAAAATTTTCATCACATATTCTTTGAATTCCTTATCTTTATTATTTTTCTTTCTTCCCATTTTAATGAAGAAAGAACACAGCAACAAAGTAAAGAAATTACAAAACATGGTACACCAGAAACCCTAGTTATTACAGAATATGGTAAACCAGAAACTCTAACCTTCCAACTAAGATTTGCAGATGAATGACCGACCTAGCTATTAGAGCCGATATCGTGGCTATCGTGCACACGTTCTTTATTTTACAATCGACCCTGATATTGTGTCGATCGTTTCATTCGTGTCGATTGTGTCATTCGTGCAATTAGTATTTTCGTGATGAGAGAATTTTCTACCAAAATTTTTGTCGTAAAATATCTCATGAATTCTCTAGAGATTTTCCATGAAGGCAGTGTTAATGTGGACTATTAGTGATTTTCCTGCTAATAGAATATTGTTGGGTTGAAGTACTCATGGAATTGATGATTGTCCAATATGTATGAAAAAAATCTAAATCTTTTCAATTAGAATATGGCTGAAAGTCTTGTTATTTTGATTGTCATAAACAATTTTTTTCACTGGAGCATCCTTATAAAATTGACACACAACATTTTATAAAGGACTAGGTAGAAATAACTATTTATCTCCATATAAAAGATGGAAATGAAATTTCACATTACAAGCCTTGCAAGTGAAACTCCCAATGAATATCCTCATGGATTTGGTGCTTATCATAAGTGGAATAAGAGAAGTATCTTCTAGGAGCTTCTGTATTGGTCATAACTTCTCAATCGACGTAACTTGGATTTTATGCATATTGAAAAGAATGTGTTTAAAAATATTATAAATACCATTATGAATGTGAAGTCTAACACGAATGACAAATTTAACGCTATGAATGATATGTTTTTTGTTTCCTATAGTTTAGAGCTACATGTTGATCCTGATACAATGTCTCATAAGTCTAAGAAGGCTTCTTATACCTTGACGAGGACACAAAATATCATAATTTGAAAATGGTTGAAGACATTGAAATTCCCAGATAGTTTTGTGTTTAATTTGTCAAGTTGTGTTAAAACAATTGAATCTAGGTTAATTGAATTAAAAAGTCATGATTGTCATATTTTTAGAAAAGTTATTGTCAATTGCATTCATAAAAATATTACCTAAATTTGTATGGGGAACCTTGACTAATTTAAGTAATTTCATGCATGACCTTAATTGTTCAACTTTGAGCTTAGACAAAGTGGATAACTTACAAGGTCAAATTCCTGTAATTGTATGCAACTTAGAGAAGATTTTTCTACCTTCCTTTTTTGATTTAACGGAACATCTTTGGATACATTTACCATATGAAGAAAAAATATGAGGTCATATACAATACAGATGTATGAATCCCTTCGAGAGATATGTACATACACATTTATATTATCTTTGTACAAAATAATTAAAGATACTTCATAATTTGTACCCCTTTTTAATATAGGTTTCTAAATAGTGTGAAGAATACATTGAAAAACAAAGCTAGAATTGAAGCATCCATATGCGATGCCTATATTCAAAAAAAATATCAACATTGGCTTCATATTATTTTGAATTGAATGTAAATTGCAAACAAAGACAACCGCAAAGGAACACAGAAGGCTCAGTGAAATGAACAACCAATTTAGATTTTCAATTACCTAAGATGTGGAAGTGATGATTCAAAACGATTTATAACCAGCAAAGAAACATTAGTTACTCACACGTATGTCCTACTAAATTATCCGGAGGTGGATCTATATTATAGGGTAATGAACCATCATTTCATACTTATTAATTTTGAATTTAATAACTTATTTATTTCATTATTGAAGGAATTTTTATGGTATAAATGTTGAAGTAGATCCTAATGAAACTGATTGTCAATTCTCATCATAATTTCGATTAAAGGTGATGAATTAAAGATTTCAATTTTCATTATAACTAAAGATTATTCTCATCATGGTTCCGGTCTAAACATTATTATAATTCATTTTCAAGGTTTTACAAGAACAAAGAAGGGATCTTGACAAAGAATTAATATATTTCATATCATTTTGTCCAAAGACTCCATCAATTATATATTCAACATACTTTATTAATGGATATGTGTGGAGGAAGGGTGATTTTGGATCTAATAAATCCACCATGAATAGTGGTATTTATTTTAATGCAAATGATTCTTATTATTATGGACTTTTGGAGGAGATTAATTAATTAGAATACCCTAGTCCATGTTTACGTGTGGTTCTGTTTAAATGTTTGTACTTTGATACTATTAGAGGTACTAAACTTAATGAAACATATAGATTAATTGACGTGAACATGAAATGAAGATATTCTAAGTATGACCCATTTGTTCTAACTCAACAAGGTATATAACTTTATTATTCGAACTATCTAACCACAACAAATGATCATAATTCTAGATGAATGGTTGTTTACAAAACAAAAGTAAGAGAAAAGATAGAGAAAATTTGGACAAATGAAGTGGTGTATAAACAAGAGTATCCTACCATAGAATTGTATATTCCCCTAAATATTCTCTTATATGATGTCAACTATTTGACTGATCCAAGTGTTATTAATGTTGAGTTAGATGGATTTGGTGAAACTGAATTGTATAGAAGTGCTTCGGAGGAAAGTGACGATCTATAAACTGATTCGAATAATAGTACAAATGATGATGTTGAAAATTTAGAAGGTGAAGAACAACCAAGAAATGACATATTTTAATGTTATAATTTGAAATGTTCCTGCTAACTTAGTTGCATATTATTTTGCATAATATGTTTTGTTAATTTATGCACTATTCTAATTATATTGAATGAAAACAAGTCTTCAAACATGGAAGTTTTAGTTGCTCGCAAATATGAAAATTAATTACGCAAACTGATAATGGATTTGCAATATATACTGCACTAAAATTTTAAATTAGTTATTGCGGGAAATATTACATTTTAGTGTTTAGTCTAAATTAATGCATAAGTAGTTGCTAGGTAAATATGTAAATTTCTACTCGAGAGTTGAAAATTAATTATGCAAAATTCCATTGGATATGCAATATATACTTCATTTGCCTTTTTAAATTAGTTATTGCGAGAAATATTTCATTACAATGCTCACTCCAAATTAATGTATAAGATGCTAGGTAAATATTCAAATATCTACCCGAGAGTTGAAAATGAATTACGCAAAATGTTATTGGATCTGCAATATATATTGCATTGGATTTCAATAGTTATTGAGAGAAATATTGCATTTCAGAGCTCAATTCAGATTAATGCATAAATAGTTGTTAGGTAAATATGCAAACTTTTACCCGAAAGTTGAAAACTAATTACGCAAAATATCATTGGATCTACACTATATACTGCATTGGCCTTTTAAATTTATTATTGCGGGAAATATTGTATTACAATGCTCAGTTTAAATTAATAAATAAGTAGTTGTTAGATAAATATACAAACTTCTACCTGAGAGTTGAAAATCAATTACACAAAATATCATTGGATCTGCACTATATACTACATTGGACATTTAAATTATTTATTGCGGGAAATATTGCATTTCAGCGCTCAATTCAAATTAGTGCTTAAATAATTGCTAGGTAAATATGCAAATTTATACTCGAGAGTTGAAAATTAATTACGTAAAATTCTATTAGATTTGCAATATATACTGCATTGTCTTTTAAATTAGTTATTGTAGAAAAATTGCATTTCAATGCTCAATTCAGATTAATGCATAAATAGTTTCCAAACCCTTTAGTTCAAAATTATTTCGCATAAATAGTTGTCAAACCCTTTAGTTCAAAATTATTTCGCATTAAGTATTGTGTAATGCAAACATAGTTACAGATCCCTTCAGTCTAAAACTTTTAATATATCGCGTAATATTTTTTTGTGTCAAATAATTATACCCAAATTTCAAGGACTTAGAAAAAAAATTCATTTTCCCTTATTTGTTTCTCTCTCCCCAACTCAAACCCTCCCTCTAACCTCAAACTCTTCCCCGACTCACGACCTCCATCAACCACATCTCGCCAAAATTTTATTTCCTCATGCTCATCAACATCATCCTCGCCGATTCCATAGTCACAACCTCGTTGATTCTATAGTCTCAAGCTCTCTGATTCCATGTCGCAACCTCGATGATTCCATAGCCTCAACCTTGCCAAAAGCCTCTTTCAATCTTCAACATATTCAGAATCGTTCTTCCTCAACATCAATCAACAAAAATCGATTCTTCTTTAGAGAGGTACATGTATTAGCCACGGCTCTATAATAATGTTGTCCTTAATAATTCAGACTATTAACGATCCACCGAAAAATGTCGTCATTGATAATCTTTGCCAAATCATTTTTTAGGCCTATAAATAGAATGCTTTTGTTTCTCTCCATATGAAATTTGAGATAGATTCTCCTAAATTACTGATTTCCTTCAAACCAATCTACAATCCGTGTTCATTTGAGATATTCTTCAATTTATTTAACGGAAATATAATATATCTAAGAACTAACACGGTTGCATATTGGTTAGAAGCTCATTGGTTGAATATCACAAGGAGAAATCAATTCTTGTAATCACTTAGCACATTTCTTACAGAATTTTTTCAATGATCATCAATCTCTTCCTCAAATTTTTCATAATCTTTAATTAGTTAGAATGATTAATTCAAGATGGAGATTTTGAAGAAGAATCTGATTGCCTATTTATGAAACCACTTCTCCTAAACTATTGATTTCCTTCAAACCAACATGCAATCTGTGCTCGATCATTTGAGATATTCATTAATTTTTTGAAAGGAAATTGAAGATATTTAAGAACGGTGTGGTTGCATATTGGTTAGAAGCTTATTGATTGAAGATCACAAGGATAAATTAATTCATGCAGTCACTTAACACGTTCCTTACAGATTGATTTTTTTTTAGAGAATGTGGTATTACACGTTTGGAGATTGATGTTTTTGTAAAATACATAATTAAAAAGATAATAAAAAATGATATGATATGATGAGGATTCAATTATTCTTTTGTTGATTTATAAGATGTAATAATTTAGAAATAATAAAAATGATATGATGTCACAATGTTTTCAATATTTATCAAATTTCTATAATTAGAATGAATTGAATTTTCATTAAATTCTCACAAGACTTTGTATGATGAAAATATTTCTTTAATAAAACATTATTAACCACGACATTAGGTAATGATGTGATTAATATGTATTCACCAAAAAACATTAACCACGGCATTAGGTAAAACCGTGATTAATGTGTTTATTTATTAACCACGACTTTACCCTAAAGTCGTGGTTAATAATATGAACTTACTAGTAAACGAAACGTTTTCTTGGTTAAACATATTAACCTCGGGTTTACCTAACGTCGTGGTTAATAATATAAACTTACTGAAAAATGAAATGTTTTCTTGGTTAAACATATTAATCACGGCTTTAGGGTAAAATTGTGGTTAATAAATAAAATATATTAACCACGGTTTTATCTAAAGTCGTGGTTAATATTCATTTAATTATTATTAACCACGACTTTAGGTAAAACCGTGGTTAATGTATTTTAATTATTAACCACGGTTTTAACCTAAAACCGTGGTTAATAATTTATTAACGTCGGCGTACGACAAAGCCTACGTTAATTATCTTTTAAAACTAAAGTGAATTTCTTTTCTTTCTCTTTTTCCTTCTTTCGTCTTCCTGCCTCTCTCTCGCGATTCTCCCTTGCCCGCTCTCGCCGCCGTCTTCAATCGATTAGAATGAAGACGCCATTGTCGTCGAAGAAGATGCCATTGTCTCTCTCGCTCTCATCGACGTTAATTCACTTATTTTACACTTTCAGTGCAAGAAGACGCCATTATTTGCTCCATTCGGTTTATTTTGCACTGAAATGTTAATTCAACCTTTTGTTATAGCCTTATATAATGTATAAAATGAACTTATTGGCTAAATATATGGCTTTTATCAAGGCTTCACCATTTGTATCCAATATTTTGACAGAAATTAAGAGTTAGTCAGATGTTTATGTATCATTTCAATATGCTATCAAACTATTTCTTAATTATTATCTAGCCAGAATGTTTTTTTGGTTCACATCTCCTTGATAAATTTCTTACTTCAATCTAGCTTGATAATATCCTCAAAATGAGGGTAAAGAGATCGCGATAATGATATGAGTTAATTGATGTACAAAATACTCTAAATAAGGTCACGAGATTAATAGTGAGATGTTCATTGGAGAATAAAAAATATTTTTCGTTAAATATATGAATGATTTTATAGGTTTACAAAAGAAGTGAGGGTAAAAGGTTAATGATATGAGATGGTTGGTTGACCGTAGTGTAAAAGTAAATTCACGAGATAAGAAGTCAATATGATTGGTGGTTGGTTTGCTGAAGTGAGGGTAAAGAGGTCGCGGTAATGATATGAGATGGTTAAAGTATAAAATACTCGAAGTAAGGTCATGAGATTAATAGTAAGATCTTCATTGGAGAACAAAAATATTTGTCGTTAAATGTATGAATAAATTTGTTAGTTTAGTGAAAAAGTGAGGGTAAAGAGGTTAGTGATATGATGAGATAGTCGATTTGCCAAAAATGATGGTAAAAGATGTTGGTACGACTAAGATGATTGAGTGCAAAAGTGAGGTCACGAAATTAGTAATATGAGAGGTTTATTAGGTAAAAAGGATATTGTTTATAAACCGAGAAATGAGAGTAGAAAGTTGTAAAAGAATAGGTCGATGCTGATGATAAAAATTTTAACCAAAAGTCTTCTTATCAAATTTGTTATCATTTTTTATGAAAACGAAAACAACGATGAATGAGAAGAGGAAGACAATCAATAGGATGTCCTAATCATTGAAGCACTATCATGTTCAGACCATAAATATTGACGACGAAGATGATAATGAAGACGATGATAATGATGACGATGACGATGACTATCACCAAAAGGTGAGTATTATTTATTTCAACTTTGTAAATGTGATTTTAATTTATCCTTACAACGCAAAGACATATTAGGGTAGTATATTTAATAACTTCTAATTCATCTTATAATTGCATATGAACAATCGAATCGTGAATTGAGACAGTTATGAGCAATTAGTGAAGTTTTCTTAGACTATGGAGTAACTTCCTATCCACCTGGATTTAAGCTCTGAGATCTCCTATAGAGTTTAGCGATTTTTCGACGAGGTAGAAAACTTTTAGTTTTTCTTTCTACTCTCCTCTCTCTCTCTCATTCTTCCACTAACTCACTTAACTTATCCACATAATTTTATTTAAATTAATTTTAAGCTTTAATTTAATATAATTGTCCTTAAAACAGAAAACCTCATTTTAGCCTTTGGATGTTGCAATAGTTATACCTCGTTATACCTCGTTGCTCGGGAATCAATACCAATTCAGGAAATTCTATTAGATTACTTGCGTGGTAGCGGTTAGCCCGGGCTTGACCTTGCATGGAACGGTGTCGGACCTACAAGGGGAGCCTCGGGGGCCTGGGCCTCCCCCAACCCTATTTTTTTTTAATATAATAATTGGGCCCCACCTTTTCCTCTTTGTCGTTTGACGTATGGCCCGTCTCTAATCTCTTCTTCTCTATATTCCCTCATATCTTTACCTCTCTACCCTAATTCCTATCCATCTGATCTCTCAGAATGTGTGCTTAGTACGTGGTTTTTGTACTCTGGAATGGGAAATAGATAATCTATTAGGTACGTGGTTTTGTACTCTAAAATGGGAAAGGGATTAAAAATGAATGTTTAGTACGTGGTTTTAATTTTGATGAACAGTAAAATTATTCTTGTATAAGGAATCATCCAATTCCCTCTCCTCTATATCAACTACAAAAATATATTAATATAAATTAAAATTTATAATATAAATTAAAATTTATAATATAAACCAATTAAATTACATCAACAATCATATAATAATTAATAAAAATATAATAAAGAGAATAAAAATTTTAATATAAAACTTATTGTTAGGATCTAGGTCGCGGTTAAGGGACCGGGGTCTGGGCAGTTAGCGCGTCTCACTCAAAGGGTGGTGATTAATCCGGTTAGAGATTAATATCGGGGTTACAATACTACACAAACTATCACAAACCCTTGAACCAGGTTCAAGCGCATAAGTGGTTTGTTTCAGGTTGAAGCAACACACTCACAAGATAGGCAAAACCGGTTTTAAATAAGACAGGTTTAGAAGTTGCTAGGTCGGTTTTGTAACTCAGTAAGTCGATTTAGGTAGTGTTGAATCGGTTATATCGGTATAAGTAGATCGGTAATAAAGTAAAGTAAGCAGAAAGTAAATAACAAGACAGGTTTTATGGATGTTCGGAGATAAAAACTCCTACGTCACCCCTTCCTCTCGAAACCGCGAGAAGGATATTCACTAAGGAATACAAACACAATCCGATCGAGACTTATTTCCTGCTCGATAAACACCCGTACAATTTTAACCGAAATTGTAGAATTACACTTCAACTTAGCACTTAAGCTTTCTAGAGATAGAACACAATCTTATCACTTGTAAATTAATTGTCCACTGTGTCCCCCATTTACTCCTCTTCTGTTCCTCCTTTTATATGTGAAATGTGCCAACGATCACATTTCATTTCCTTGAATTTGATTGGTTGAGCAGAGGTTCAGGGATTCAGACCTGGCGGTCAACTTTTTAGACCTGGCGGTCTGTTCTTCCAGTATGTAGGTCAAACCGGCTAGGTTTGTCTTTTACTCAATGTGGTAACTGTCGGTTAGACAGTTGTATGTACTTGGAAGATTGCCTTTCTGATTTATCCTGAAGTGGAAAGATCTTGTAGGACGGTTTTCTGTAGCCTGCAGACTTTCCTCAGACTTGTATGAATATGGAAATGTTCAGTCTGTTCCTTTGGTATCATTCTCAACAGATACCCGAAGTATCTTCTTATGCTGGTCGGTTATTTGTGTTAACCGGATGGCTTCCGGTTATTCTTTGGCTTCTAAATGACCGACTGTCTAGTGTTTCCAGCCTTCTTGTTTTGAATGATCTTGCCTTCTTTGTGCGGTCATGTTTCTGGTCAGTTTAGGTGTTTGACCGGTTGAGTTTCTTAACCGGTTCAATGATTTGACCGGTCCGGTTCTTTGTCTGTTCCTGCATAGGAAGTTTATTTGTGTTAAGTTCTATTAACCGGTCTAATTTTATCTAACAATTTCTCCCTTTTTGATTATTTTATTTAAAATTATCAAAATCATGTAAGATTGCAGACGTAGGCCGGTTTTGTTTTATTTGGCCGGGTTTTTGGAAACTAACTTGGGAGGATTTTTTGAAAAAATTTGGAAAAAATTTGAGAAGAATTTTGAAGAATTCTATCTTTTATCTTATCAATTTCTCCCTTTTTGATTATTTTAATTAAAATATTCAAAATTAAGTCGGAATGCAAATAAAGGCCGGTTTTCCAAAAATAACTATATATAAGTATAAGTAAAGATAACCGCAAAAGGGAAAAATATTATATATGTAGAAACCGAAATAAACATAAGTGAAGATAGAAAAGAAAGCCCCTAGTTCAATCTGGATGGCAGGAAGTCTTCCATCAGGTCATCTGTTGGTTGTCCCTTAGCCGGTTGAGTCGGCCTTGAGAGGAACCTCCAACTCCAGAGGTGTCCGGGTGAGGAGGGAACGGTTGACCGACCGTTCTGACTGGAACTGCATCGAAGACTCGCTGTCTTGTGGGTTACGGCTCGAGATCCTCTTCGAAGTCATCCTCGGTTTGTAAAGCCGGGTTCGGTGGAGGGTCAACAACTGTCTCGGTGATCCTGCCCAGCATCTCGTTGACTTGAGCCCTTCTTGAAGGAACTTTCCTTTTTCGTGTAGCCGGAGCCGAAGAGCAGGTAGCCGCCTTGGACTTCTTGTGAGTCTTTTCATAGTTGTGGTATGTTTCCTGTTGAGCCTTTAACCGGTTGGCCTCTTCGGCTTGTTTGGCCGCTACAGATTTTGCGAGTTCCGGATCTTTGGCCATTAATATCCGTAAGCGTTCGTTGAAGTTCACATCAGACCGTGCCGCCCCCTTCTGTGTTCGGTTCTGCTCATCCAGCGCATCCTGAAGTTCCTTAGCCGCCTGAGCGTTTGCCTCCTTAACCGCTTTATCGGCAGCAAGCTTGGCATTTATCAGTTCATTCACCTGTTCGGTGACCGCCTTGAGGTCGTCTTCAAGTTTGTCGTTTCGCTCCTCAAGACTTGCATTCTTTTCTTCGAGGCTTATGACCCTGTCAAGTGTGGAACCGGCTTGGGCACCTGACCGCCTCAGGTCCTCATCGACCTTTGTCACCTGTTGCTCGGTCCCTTCTTGAGACCGTTCCATCTCTGCTATCCTTCGGTTAACCGACTCGAAGTCATCCACCAACTTCGAATTCGTTTCCTCCAAGGCTATGGTTCGCTTAAGATGAGCGTCGTACCGATCATTGGCTTCACCATAGTTGGTTTCGACCGACGTGATCCGCTCGTTCGCCTTCACAAGATCATCCCTTGTTGTCTCGGTCAACTTGATTGTTTGAACCACGACTTTCTTAATTTTCTTCTTCCATGGTCGAACCATGGTATTGGCAAATTCGTTGATGATAATTATGACCTTCCCTTCTGTAATGGCCGGTTCTGAATCCCGGACTTGATCAGATTCAAGATTGTCGGTGAGAGGAGGCTCTGTCCTATCGTCGGTTATGTCGATCGTCTGATCCGCTGGAGGAGACTTATCGCTTGGATTGTGACCGTCAACATCCTCAAGAGTTGGAGAGTGCGTTGTATTTTGCTGTTCGCGCACCGCTTCAAGCCGCGCCACTTCGTCGATGAATTCTCCTTTCTTTACTGCAAGAAACTCCAACACAGAGAGTTGTAGTTGAGACTTCGGTGTTCCTGGAATATACCTTTCTGTAAGCTTTCGAATATGTTCAGTTAGCTTTTGTAGCCGAGCACGCGGTTCCACTATTGCGTGTCGGTCCAAGGCTTCGTTGGGATCCTTAGCATTTGTTAGGCTGATGACATCCTCCTCTATCTCCATCAACCTTTCGAATCTTTGTCCAGTGGTTAGGCCCGGTAACATATGTTTGAAGAATTTGTCGCACCGGTACCGGAACCACTCACAGTATACTTCGGATGTCTCATGAGCTTGCAGATCGATTTCCTCCATGATTCTGCGTACTATATTCTCGGCCACCTCCTGGTCGTTGTTATTGTGAACGTCTTCCTCCTTAGGGCCGTCTGCAACGGTATCTTCATGTTCAATATTGTCCGATTGTTCCTCTTTTGTCGGTCCTTTTTCTTTACCGGATAGATTTTCTTCTGTATTATGTGAAGCCGTTCGTTCGGAGTTGGAGGCCGAATCGTCCTCATTTTGCGTTTTAGAGGGCAGATCTGCGAATTCTATCGGTTGTTTTTCCTTCTTGCTCTTGGATCTGCCCTTTACCGGAGCCGGTTTCTTATTGGCAGACCTCTTCTTTTGGCCCTCTATAGAACCGGGGGCTTTCTTCTTCTTTTCCAAGAATTGGCGAGACCTTATGATTTTGCTTGAAGGAAGATGAACACCCGGACCGGTGTTGATGTTGTGGTGGAGCATGATCTTCCCGAGTGGAATGGCGTATCCCCATGACCGGGTGGAATCCGGTATCACCATGTCCTTTAGATTGTTGAAGATTTCCTTCGCCCAGTTAATATTTATGCCGTTTAGTAAACCGGCAAGCATCTCGATTTTTGCCTTGGTGAGGTTGTCGAAATTTCCCCCTCTCGCCTGGACCGACTTGGTGAAGATGTCACAAAGCGGTATGTACTCCGGTTGTAGTGATGATTTCTTTCCAGAGACTTCTACAGGAACCGAGGTTGTCGAGAGAACCTGGCAAGCCGCCTCGAAGGTTTCTCGATCTAGATCCGTCGTAATGTTGCGTCCATCTGTTGCTAGGTGTAGGATTTCAGCAACCGACTCTTCGGTTAGGTCGAACTGCTGACCGCCGACGATTACGGTTATTGTTCTGCAGGAGAGAGATGCGGTTTTAAAGAATTCCTCAACCGCTTCTTTGTATAGAACAAATGGACCACCTAGGAAGTATTCGAGGCCGGATTCGGAAATCCGGGATAAAACTTGCTTTGCCGGAGCCGAACCGTTTTCTCTGATTTCTTCAAAGTCTACCTGGACGATATGTTTGAATAATGCGGAATCACGACCCATTGGTGATGATTAAATGGAGAGAGCAAGAGAGCTGTGTGGAGAGAGTTTAAGAAAGCTAGAGAGAGAAAGTCGTTTCGCGTAAGAATGAAATGAAATGGCTAAGGACCCTTTTTATAGTTGCGGTTTGGAAGCCCAACCGTCGCAAACCGTCCCATCACCTTTAGGCGGGAGTTTTCCCTCCAAGTGAATTTGGCGTCAAACCAAGGGCGGCAAACCGTGGGTGGCAAACAAAAGGGCGGTAAGTCAAAGCGGGAAACCAGAGGCGGGATTTTTGAGCGGGAGTTTTTGGGCGGGAAATTTACCTCCAAAAATTTCGAGTGGTCAGTTTTAATGAGGCGGTCCCTTTTCAAAGCCGTTTATGAATAGATGTGATATATTAACCGCGAAGATGCGATTTATGACTTTAACCGTATTTTTCAATGAAGACAAAGTGATTTATTAATATCAACCGGTTAGTTGGATGGATGTTCAGATTTTGCAACTTTTGACCCGGTTATTAAACTGAAATAGATTTTTATTGAAGGAACAGTACAGGATAGAGACCGAAAAGTAGATCGGTGTAAAAATAGACATACATAAGCGAGAAAGATACAACTTATGTAATAACTACCCTAGAAAGCTTTTCTTCCACTCCATCCATTTCAAGGATGTTTGAAGGAGATGCCGGTGTGCCCGATCCAAATTCTGGGCGGTACTTGAGAATGAGCCGATTGATATGAGGAGCATAACCGAGACCTTTCTTGGTCAGCACCATGGTTTTCAGAGTTTGGAAGATGACCGATGACCAATTGATAGGCGTATTTCTAACAATGTAGGTCATCATGTCAAATATTCTTTTCGAGTAGCATTGATTAGGGGATTGACAGATGATAGATTGGTTAACGATCTCATAGAGGAGTTGGATGTGGTGGGCAATGTGGGTTTTCAGCCAGTAGTTCTCCACCGGTTCATCGGTTCTGGAGAAGAATTCTGAGTAATCGGTCGCTGCACTTCCCACCCGGGTTGGGAAGTCGGAAAACCCTTTTGTGGGCAGGTTGAACATTTGGGTAAATTCGGCTTCATCCAGCCAGAAAGTGTGATCTCTTACTGTGGAAACAATGTAGTTTCCTCTTATGCAAGCACTTCTGAAGAAGGTCTTGACATCCTCAAGGAGTATAGGACCGGATTCTTCGAGAAAAGTGCGAAGACCGGTGTCAATGAGAGATTCAAACATGACTTCCTTGGTTTCTAGATCCCAATGTTCCATGCATGAATCGAAATTGATGCTCAAGAAGTTTCCTAGAGTTCGGCTCGGCATGATTCAAACTTTGCTAAGAGAGAGAGAGTTCAAGAGATTTTTGTTTTGAGATGTGTTAAGTTGATTAGAGGGTGGCTCTTTATATAGATCCGGTTTTGGAGGGAAAATATCAACATTGAAGATCAGTTTTGTCTTATTAGAGAAGATAATATTTATGTTTCCAAAGTGTATTGGAAAGAGGTTACTTTTGACCGATTGCGGAGCTCGAGGTAGGGATTTAGTTCAAAGGTAACCAAGTTAGTTGGGTAGTAATTACTCATGTAGTTGGGAGTTACTACATTAATTAAATGATACTTTTCATTAATGACGGGTGCAACACCACACTGAAAAATAACTGATTGAAACTAAAGATAACATAAACTAGGCCGAAGTGATCATAATAGAGTTGAGCAAAGATACAACCGGTGCGTGCAGCAAAATGACCGGTTGTAAGAAGGAGTGACTTAATATCCGCTGGAGTTGGCGTGACCGTTGGAGTTGATGTGGCGGTTCCTCCTCTTCCAAGCCTTTTCAAACCGCTCATAAAATGAATCGGTGACTTCCTTGGTGAGTACCTGGGCTTGGTTCAACCCTTCGCCCGGACAGGTTGGAACTCCAAGCTCTAGAAGCAGACAACTTAGTTGAGGTACGAGACCGACTGTTCGAACGCCAATCATCTAGATTAGGACG